>NC_085944.1:303030-606060 GCF_963556715.1 Cydia fagiglandana | reverse complement strand
TTCAAAAATCAAGAAAGACTAAAAAGAGTTCTACAATAATTTATGCAACTCGAATGTGTATTTAAAATTAACATGTGATTGTGCTCGCCTGCTATCCGAATAACGACACAATGGATAGCGGGGACAGGATTTTGGTGGCCGCGGGGCTGACCGCCGCGGTGGTGGTGGGTGCGTTCGTGCTGTGGGGCCCAGGGGGTGCTCCGAAGATGCGGAAGCGGCGCGGGCAGATAGCGGGGCTCCAGAACCTGGGCCGGACGTGCTTCTTGAACACCCTGCTGCAGGCGCTGGCGGCCTGTCCGCTGTTCATCGACTGGCTGAAGAAGTACGCGAAGGCCGATAGCCACAATAGCATGATCACCACGCTCTACACCGTCATTGAAGGTTTGCACTTGTGTGATTGATTGCTAACATGCAACAGTTGTTATCACTTTCTTTATCTCAAGGTGAGGTTTAAACCTGCTTCATTTGAATAATTTTACACTTAGCATTGTTTCAGCCATTATGCTAAAGGCTTATGAAAATCATAGTTAATGAAGTAACTAAAACTAAGTAGAGTTTTATATTAGAAAATATTTTTTATGCCTTTATTAAATGGTTGTGTTCAGTTTATTTAAGAAAAGGTAAATCTGAAGAAGCTGGTGCATAAACTGTAACATTTTATATGAATCTAATTACACTATATTAATTAAAATTCAAGCATTTATTCTGTTTGTCTGTTGTCTATCTCACAAGCATGAAGCGTGATACTGTCACAGAGCAGGTATGATAAGCCTACAGGTTAAATCACAAAATAAATAACAATAAAAAGATTTGAAGTTGTACAAGGTGTAGTATAGTAGATATTTTTTTGTGTTAACCTAAACTGCTGCTAAAGCTACAAAGTACACTCATAACTTCTTGGTAATAGGTAAAACACTTCAACTTCACGATAACTTTACACAGTTGTGAATGGCACTCACGAGGCAGCCCGCGGCACACCAGTGTGCCCCCTGGGAGTGCTCCAAGCCCTGAGGGCAGCAGGTTGGGTGGTGCCGGCCGACCAGCAGGATGCACATGAGCTGCTGCATGTGCTGCTCTCCTGCATTGAGGAGGAGACCATTGCCATGTCCAAGAAGGTACAAGAGGGATTACTTTGTTTTTACATGCTTTTATTTAACTTGCCATTTTAGTATGTTTGTTAGTTAGATTTCCTATTGAGCTGAAATTATGCATACAATGTAAATTGGATTAAAATACAATATTCTGATGGCATGGAGCTGTTGATGGAGACAGGAGGTGGCCATGGAAACTTTGTGATAAAACAAACAACCCAGCCTAATTGTGTTTGGGGTTGTTAGAATTGTCTTGATAAGTAAGTATTAAAAGCTGGTACCGAAAATGAAATTTTTAAAAGGAAAATTTGATTGTTGCAGTTGGCTCAACTGATCTCTCATTTTAATGCCAGTATGGTACAAAAGCAGGATGATTGGGCCTGTGACTTGTCAATTAATTATACTTTTACAACCACAATTTTTTTCGTTACTAAGCTGAGAAGGCTTGATGCAAGACTGGCTGCCAGCACCTGTATTCTCCACATTGACGTTAGTGTGCTTAGTAATTTTTGACAAACATAACTGTGACCAGTATGACCCTATCGGCCTAACTCTTAATTTTTTGTCAGCCGGGCTGCCTCTCTGACGCGCTGGGCCTGGGCGGCGGGCGCGCCTGGTCCGCGCTGGCGTCGCCCGCGTCGCCGCCCGCCGCCGGCCCGGGCGCGCGCGCCGACTCCACGCCGCCCACCCCCGGCCCCGCGGCCGCCAGGCCGCAGTCCGCGGCCGCGGACGAGCCTGCTCTAGCGGACCCTGACCCGGGTGATCATGTTATTACAATGCGGCACATTTGGCAAGAAAATGCAGTACAGTCACCTGCAATAATATATTCCACAACGAAGGCCGCAAAAATATATGACACGAACTTATTTGTAGAGCTATAAGTGCGTGTCACATATTTTTGCGGCTTTCGATGAGTAACATATTATTGCAGGTGACTGTACAAACAGCAACACTCCTAACCTGACCTTACCACAACCATGACCATGACCATGGTGGACCTTATTACAATAGGCATACGGTTAACAGTTTGGGTGATGGTACTGGGGAACAGTCGACGTCATTGATAGTTTTACACTTTTGCACCTTACTGCTTTGTAATAAGGCGAAAAATGTAAACATATAGTTGATGTTGACTGGATAAGAATTTAGGAAACTCTTCAAATCTTATTTACCTGCACATATTGATTTTCGTTTGTCTGTCAACTATAATTCAAGCATTGAAAAAGCAACAGTTGGTAAATCTGATCTGTTTATGATAACCCGAACGCAACTGACGACGCGAATTAGTCTGGCGATTCATTTGATTGTTAAGCAAATTATATTCATCAAATTCTTCCGGGTGGAAGTTAACGAAGGATACTTAGACCATCAAGTATTTATCGTCTTTATCGAAAATCCGTATTGAAACGGTATACTGGGTGTAAGCAGAGCTATCTATGGGCCGATTGGGCGATTGTAATTATCTTGAACCGCATTAGTATGACAGCTGATTGAAGTTGAGGTTTCCTTACAAAATATTATATTTGTATGCCAGAGGAGGCGCCGGCGCCGCGCCGGCTGGCCAAGGGCGTGTCGCGGTCGTTCTGCCACCTCAGCTCCGTGGGGCGGCGCTGGGTGCCCGCCGCGCCCGCGCGCCCCGCGCCCGCGCCGCCCTTCCGCGGCACGCTCGCCTCCCGCCTGCAGTGCACTGTGTGCGGCACCAAGGTAACCAATTATCCTTCCCCGATATACGCCTGACGATCACTTAAAAATATTTCGTTGTAAATTTTTTGCCTCATTTGGAAGGCAGGTATTCACTTTTATTTATTTATCAAGGAAACAACACAGAAACATACATGAAACAGTAAACTACAGTAAGAAGAACTATGGAAAACTTTTCTTTATAAAATCGAAAACTTTTTTGGGGTCTGTAAACATTTGTCCCCGAAATTATGGTCAGGCCACCCTGTCGTACGAGGGAAGTACGAGGAAAGGAAAACCGAGGAAAGGGTGGATGGACTGTGTGAGAGATGATATGAAACGAACGCAAGTGAATGATTAGATGACGGCCGGCAGAGAGGTAAGGAAGAGAAAGACGTGCTGCGCCGACCCCAAGTGAATGGGACAAGGACAAGAGAATGATGACGATAGGACAAAGTAGAACTTTGAAAAAAAGAACTATTAGACAGATTTTTTTGTTTTTCAGAGTCCGATCCGGTATGACAAATTTGACAGCATCTCGCTATCAATGGCGAACGCAGCCATCGGTAACACAGGCACCTACAGTCTTGCTGGTATGTTGGCGTGACTGGTAGTATATTTCATGTAACAAAATAATCTGATAAATTCATGATCATACTTTCTAAACTAAATCATCACTCGTCTTAGGTCTTGCACTTGCCTTAACGGCTCGTGATAAACCTCTTGGGAGCTTGATGCCATGTCTGATGCACTCGTAAATGTACAGATGCAGTGTATAATTATTTTCCATTGTATTTTCACGGAAACGGTCGTATTTGTCATGTTAGTTCAGATAATGTACTTTTTCACCACACCAGCTCGGAAAGGCTTATTTTGCACTTCAAAAACTGATAGCAAAGTTGCATTTTATTCACATGTGAGGCAAAGTAATCAAATGCAAATTTTTAATTGTTTTCTTATGTTTGCGGGTAGAATAGACTTTTAAATGATGATTTTGGATGATAAATGTTTAATAACATTCATATGAATTTGATTTGGTTACATTTTGTTTGATATTTTACATTTAATATTTGCTTCGGAATGGTGTGGTGAAAAATGTTTTGTGTTTCACTTGGGGGCAAATTTTGTTTAACCCCCGTGCTTTGAAACCCTTGCAACGCTCAAGATTCCATTTTTCGAACCACTCGCTACGCTCGTGGTTCAATTCTGGAATATTTCGCTTGCTCGGGTATCAATATTAGCACGAGCGGTTAAACAACAACTTTGCCCTCTTGTAAAACAAATAACTATTTGTAGGTACCGAGACTGACTGAAATAGCAAGACAGTCAGTCTCGGTACAAAAATCTGTCTTGTTATATGACGCAAATTCAGTAGTATTCAGTAGTTAGATTCAGAAAAGATATGCTCTTGCTGTACATATGACTCTACAAATATCTTGAACTTTCTCTTTACATTAATGTTATTTCTCCAGGGTTACTCCGTGCGTTTACGGCTCCGGAGATGGTGAAAGGTGTCCGCTGTAACAAATGCTCGCCCGACACGCCACTTAACACGCAACATATCCGTACCGTCAACTTTGGAAAGGTACCAGTCCTTTATTTTCGGCAAATTTTCTTTTTAATTTTTTAATTTGGCAAGTTTTTTCATTTTGTATGTGTTGTGTGTCGGGGTAGCCGATTTAATTGATTGAGGTGTCATAACACGATGACACTTATGACACGAACAGGATATTTTCTTACCCAATTTTGAAGGATTTTTATTTATACGAAAAATCGAAGTTCGTTTTTCAAGACGTTTGGCTTGTTTGTTTTTTCAGTTACCAGCTTGTCTCTGCCTACACATCGGGCGGGTGGAGTGGGCGGGCGGCGCGCTCAGCAAGCGCACGGAGCTGGTCGCCTTCCCCGAGACCGTGGCCATGGCGCCCTACACGCAGGCCCCGCCACCCGCGGTATGTCAAGCGTGGCCTTAGCACGAAATTTAACCTCGTGCCGCCCAATGTGCAATACATTGTACAAAGTGAGACTCAGCATAACTGCCCAGACTTTAGAAATTAAATTCAGAGCTAAACGCCCAGTGTGCAATACGCTGTACATAAAAGTTTATCAGATGTCAGTTTTAAATTTTCGCGCATAATTGGAATTTACCGAGAGGTCGTGAATGATCGGTTCAGTGGCGACCATTTTGACAGCTGACGTTTGACAGATATTCATACACAAGTGTTGTACTTCCGCAATTATTCAAACATGCGCGACACATGGGTATATAATCTTGAGTTATTAAATTAATCATGGCTCTTTTCGTTTAGAGAGTGACATAAAAAACATCGTAAATGTTTGTTTTATTGAAATATACTGTTATTTTTGCACAAAGGTATAAATAAATATATTTTTTTCTTAATCGTAAGATTATGTTTATCATATTGCACACTGGGCGCTACTGTTACAAAAATACATAATATAACCTACAACTGAAGGTTCTTTTTTGATAGTTTATTTTTGGGTCTGCATGATGATTTACATGTTGAATACGAGCTGGAAGACTTTTTGCCTTCACATGATAAAATTTGTGATCCTGAATACCAACTTTCTGGTGATGAACCAAATATTTACAGTCTTAGTGAAAAATAAAGTTTCGAAGAAAGTCATACTGAAACACAGCAAAAATACTATAACTTATATATAATTAAGAAGGATATTAAGTTTTATGTTAAGGAAGTTTATTAACTATTTTTCAGACCTTGTTATAAAGCATTTCAGTGTCAAATAAATGAATGTTAACATACATAAAAATACCAATACTAAAATAAAAAAAAACTAATTATTTTTGTCTCACGTTGCTTATTATGTAATTATTTAAGCAGAATAATAATATTCAGAGGCTACGTTATCGCTATTACGTGCCTTAAAGTTGATTTAAAAAATATATTATATTACTTATAACATCAATCAAAAACCCAATGTGCATTTAAATGAACAAAAGATACGAAGGTGGAATTCAGTTTACTGTATTCATTTTTATTCACATATACCCAGAAATAAATAAAAAAAATCCTGCTCAAGTTTTTTGCAAAAAAAAAATAGTTGATGTACGTGGGCAGTTACGACTTCAAAATATTATGGCTCATATATTGCACACTGGGCGTTTAGCTGATCTTGCGTTTTTTTTCTTGGGCGGCACGAGGTTAAACTCGCCCTTTGTATTTTTATTAGCCCTGTTGTGTGTCCCACTGAGGTTCTACCACGGATTGCGATTGCTCTGATTGCGTGTCATGTGCGTGCACGGCTTCGATATTTTAACGCAACGGCACGTGGACGGTCTACATGAACGCAGCCGGTGTGCTCTGGCCTTAATTCTCTAGTTTTATCTTCATAACGTTTCCTCGATTAAATACCGGCATGTATTGTTTCCCAAATAGTTTTAAGTCTTAATGTATTGTTTACCCGAATTTTCGTTAGTCAAAATTGGTTTTTCTCAGAAACGCGTCACTTTTCAGGATTGCCATAAAACAAACCTAACCTAACCTATCTACAGAATAACCTTGCGAAAATTCTGAAAAGTTAACGGTTTCAGTTTTATGACTAACAATAATATGACATACAATACATTATGACTTAAAACTTTATGGGAAACAAAGGGACCCCATTCGCATCGCCACGAGTACATGATTTCTATTTCTATAACAAATGTTCCCAGACGGACCTAGTCTCTCTGATGAGCGGCGGGCGGCTCCGCGCGAGCTTGGCGGAGGCCGAGCAGAGCGAAGGTTCTTCCCGCGCGTTGTACCGGCTGGCGGCCGTCGTGGTGCACGTGGGCGGGCCCAGGTCCGGACACTTCGCCACCTACCGCCGGGGGAACGGGTTCGAGGCCCGCAGGTATGGCTTGCTGTGCAGTTATGCGCGGGTTGAAACTCACAAAATACCTAATATCTGATTTACGTTAAATATAGAGGTAGCCGTTATCATTTGGCTTTTAAAAATCAAATCAAAAAAATCAAAATACATTATTTCAGATAACTATGATCCATACATGATAAATTTAAATAAAATCACAAATAAAAAAGCAATAATAACCATATATCACAATAATACCTATAAGTGTTAAAATACAATTAAAATTAATATTAAAACACACAGGTATAATTAATACTAATAAAGACACTTTATGCTGGCGATATATTCGATTGAGTTGGGAGTCATACGAAAAGTTTGTCGAGTCCATTTGACTCCCACTTGTTTGGCAACCCTGATTATAAAGATATTTAATAACTGTCAATATACGATCAGAAGGGGGTCCCTTTGTTTCCCATAAAGTTTTAAGCCATAATGTATTGATTGTCATATTATCGTTAGTCATAAAACTGAAACCGTTAACTTTTCAGGATTTTCGTAAGGTTATTCTGTAGATAGGTTAGGTTAGGTTAGGTTTGTTTTATGGCAATCCTGAAAAGTTACGCGTTTCTGAGAAAAACCAATTATGACTAACGAAAATTCGGACAAACAATACATTATGACTTAAAACTATTTGGGAAACAATAGAGACCCGATCAGAAGACATCATTTCGTTTGGCAGTGATACCAGTGAGGACTTGGTTATTGATTGTGTCAAATGTTGTGTAACACTAATTTCTCAGTTTAAGGAAAGCCCTTTTTCTTATCTTACCTTTTTATTTGTGCAAATAAATTATTTGGTGTTATGTGTAATTAACTAATTAATAGTAGCTTAATGGTTTAGAGATTTACAAACAACTAAATACGCAGGGCCACAGATAAGTTCTATGTAAACTCATCTAATGATCGTCAAACGTTCTCAGATGGTGGTACACGTCGGACACCCTGGTGCACGAGGTGTCGCTCACGGAGGTGCTGCGCTGCGCGGCCTACATGCTGTTCTACGAGCGCGCGCCCACGCACGCCGCGCGCACGCAGCACGCGCACGCGCACGCGCCGAGCACGCCGGCGCACCAGCACCACCAGCAGCCGGCGTCGCTCGACGCGAATACGCATCATATATGATTTGATGCGAGCTCCTTGTTTGCGCTCCCTAGGTATTTGTCTGATCGTTTGAATTGTAGACCGCTCGGTCCGTACTGAGTCAACTTTTGTACAAACGGCACCACACTTAACTGTTCATCGGTGGACCTTATGCCTTTTGTAATAAGGTTTACTAACTGTCAGTTAACGGTGTGGGCTATGGTTGGTATATGGAGCCTTTGCGACTTGCGACTGCTTTATTTATAATATGTGACGTTATCAATGAAAAGGAACCTCGCCGATGGCTCTTAAATTTAAACTTCGTTGATAATGACGTTAATATTATATCGTTATTAAGGTCCCTTTAACCACACTTTAACTGAAAAAGTTGGTCTATCCCTGACAAACTACACAATTTTCCTGTTTGGCATAAACTCAAGAGTTTAAAAATACAAATGTTGAAATGTCCTTGTTTTGTTTAAAATATGAACTCGAAATGACTTTTGTGTCGCCTGTCTGTACAGTCGTCAAAACGAGTTTTAGAACAAATCTTAATAATAATGTAAATCTACTGTTTATCTAAGAAATCTTGCACTTTTGATCCTGATTCCAAAATCAACCAATTTTATAATAATTGTTAAGCCAATTGCCATAATTTAAAATATAATTAGATAATTACTAAATTAACACACAGCTTAAGTATACTAAGCTCAAAGCATTGAGTATATAATTTGGATTTGACTTAGATCTAGAGCCATACTTGGCGTGACTAACTCCGGTTTTTGTCACACACATCTGAATTAATAGAAAATTCAAAATCAAAAAAGGGTTTGTGCCGTCCTACAATAGATGGCACTGTTTCGATTGTTACGCATTTCTATTAGTTTAGCTGGTTGTTAGTTTATGTACAGTGTATTTTAGACCAATAATATCAGTGATATTTTACTGAAAATACTACTTATATTTGGCCTGAAGCGTTTTAGGGTCCTGAGAGCCATTAAATCTTAAAATTATGTTGCTTGTTTGAATGTTTGCTTGTAGGCTGAATAAATGCTTTTAGAGCTCAGATTACTTGATGAATGAATTATTTATAATTCTGTGAGATCTTCTATAGTTCCTGCTTTTTAATCTTTTAATATTAACATTTTTATTTTGACTTTTCGTCTCGTGTTTGACTGTAATTGTCCATTTTGATGTAGATTACGACTCAGTATTATCAGATCTGATTCGTCCTTATAAATAAATCTATATTCTACCACAGACAATTGAATGATAGACTGGTAATCTTCACACAAAGTCAGATTAACTATACAAAATGTATCGGACTGAGAAGGATTTGAAACACAACACACTCTTCAATTTCAAAGGATTTTACTGTTTATAAAGAATTGGTATCTTTAACCTTTTCGACGCCGTGTCAAACACAAAAGCTGTCAAGCGGACGCCACATCACTGAAGTATCAAAACTGAAATTGAACTTTATGCATGTGCACGTAGGTCTATTTTACTCTGTGATCATTGACCGATTAGTAAGCCTTTGGCGTTGAACCTGCGGTGCGGATATATCGGTCATTGGCGTCCAAAAGGTTAATTTCCTACTGGTGTTTGCATTTACGATGTTTCATTCTCTAGTTTTCTACTGACTGTATTTTCTACTGCATTTACTCTCGGAACATATCGGCTCGCACGAATGCTTTTGACAAGTTTTAACCTAACTTTACATAAGGCAAGTGCACCTCTTCTATAAATACAGGTCGAGGGTAAGTTGAACTCGGTCACTTATCCCAAATGGCAAAAATGCATAATGCCTACAAGTACCTCTACCCTAAGGGCGTGTACACACTAACGTTTTTGCCCCGTGTTTTCTCAACGTTTCTATACAAAATATCCACGTGGCGCGGCGTGCCGATTAGTATGGCGCCGCCGGCAAAACGCCGAGCGGTCGCTGCTAGTGTGTAACAGCTCTAACCCGGTCTTGTTTTTCTACAGTAGGTGTACTTGCCGCCTGGTTGTAATTTTTTAATAACTGTCCATTATCTAAACGATAAACTTTGTATCATCGTAACGTAAGCTATTGACCGAAATACTAAACATTTTGACTCATAAATTATGTAAAGATTGTATGTATTAGAAAACTCCACTAGTAGAATTACTCAATACTAACTGAATGTCCCCTTGTACATTTGTATTGTATTGTACATCCTTTTCACTCGTAAAGACTTGAAAGAGAAGGACTTGGTGGTATAGTTTAAATTATCTGACGTAGATTAGATCCTAAGCTAAGCAAGGTGGTTTACTGTTAGTTGTTGTACAGATATACCCCCTTATTCATAAAACATTACGGGCCAGATTTACTTAAATTTTGTTGTATCCCTTTCTTACAAAGACATAAGTCAAAATGACAGATAAAGACAAACGATTTATAGGTAGCTAATTCAGGCTTGTAACGCGTTCATGAATAACGCCAGTAGTGAATAATTCTTCACCATCGTATCTTCACGGAAACGTGTTATTTAATTCGGTCTCAGTACTAAAAGTACTGAGGTTTCAGAGAAAATACGATGGCAAATGATTATTCGCTTCATGTGTAACTTATGTTCTTTTCAAATAATTTTAACTATACACAGCAGAATGTTGAGGTAGTAGATTAAGGTACCTGTAGGCCAAGCACATGATTTGATTGGCGCGGCAGTATCTCGCGGCGAGATAGACTACCGTCTTTTTCTAACTATGTTACTAAAAGAGGGACGAGATACTGTCGCGCCAGTCATGTGCTAGCCCGGCAGTACTTGCATATTCGAAGTGCCATCTCTAGTGTAAATGGAAACGTGGGTATCACGTTTTAGATGTTAACTTTCATGTAATATTTAACTTATTAATGGCTATAACATTTATCACACAGATTGAAACGGTGACAGCTGCCATCTCCATACAATTTATAACCTTAACCCGTGGAGCGCCCTAGTATCACACGTGTCATAACTCCATACTACTGTGATATTGGGGCGCTCTCTACGGGTTAAAACGCAAAATTGTATTGTGTTGGCAGGTGTCACCGTATCCAAGCTGTATGAAAAATTCGTATGTTCTAAACAATGTTGTGTTATGTATTTTAAATTGCTTTACTACTCATTTAGCACATCTTGTATAATATTTTTTAACCAAAGTTTCCGTGGGCAAGTTACCACAATACATTTTAGGGTGTCTCACGAATTTAATAACCCTGTATCGTACTTAGCTCTGGCATTTACCTCGTTTTAACTATTGACTCCAGATGTGTATTTTTGGGTGACTATACGCACATAGTTATAGCTATATGTCTTAGGAATAGATTCCCATCGTGATATTTAGATTGCATAATACTTATGCATCTTTGTATGATACTTCTAGTAATATTTTGAATTTTGTTTCATCATGTAAACTTTATAAGAATATATTATGTCATTTTATGCCTGAATAGACTCGCTGAGTGCAATACGATCACTTTTTCTAGAAGTGCTTATGAAAATACTAAACTTTTGTTCGTATGATTTGTGATTGTGTTAAAAATGTTTGTGCCTTTGTTTAATTTTAAGCTAATTGATTGGTAATTATGAAAGAACTTTAAAAAACTCAAAAAATTTCTTATCTCTATTTTAAAATTTTGTCTCTTGAAAACCAAAGTAATTGTCCTTTTGTGGTCAGTGCCGGATTGAGACAATCTGGTTTGTTAGGATTTCAGGGCCATGGCGTCCATGGCACGGTCTAATCCGGCACCGTTAGTGGTAATATTGATAGGAAGAGGCTTCCAGAGCAACTGTAGAGGCTCGCCAGGCGGGCCCGGTGTAGACATGTTTATAAAATTACATTTATCATTATAAGGAACTCTTGTTTTATTTATAAAACTTTAACCTTTAGGCTGTCGTTTCTCATGTCATTCAAACATTAATAATATTGGTACAAGCTAGCAATTATAAATATACTAGAGAATAGAGATGACCCTTGCTGGCCTTGCTCGTTGGAGTTTGATAACTCTCTCTTTGACCGCCATTGACGTCAACTGACGCGCGCGGCTACAGCCCAACATCAACCTCCACGCGTTACGATAAGGTTCAGGATGACACGCCGCACACGATAGGCGTAGCGTTCGAAGGGTTAAACTTGAATCGTTATTTCTCGCCAATAATGAGGGGGGTACTCCCCATGCACCTTCCAGTATTAAGTAGGTTACTCTGAGATGAGATTGTATGTCATAACAGTTTATGTGTACCTATGTACTTGGCATTAGGGTCGTCACCTTGAGGGGTAGAGAAACGTAGTGATTTAATTATCTTTGGGGTAGAGTAGAGAGTGAACAATTTATAAGTTTTATAACTTTGATGTTAATAATAAATGGTGATTCATAAAAGTGCCACTTTAGCAGTTTACATTTGACCAATAAGAGTCATAAACAAAAAATAAAACAATAAGCTTATTGTGCAATTTTAATATTTCATTGAAAGGTTTCAAATTGTGTAATTTATTTATTTATTATATTGTGTAATGGGTAATACAGATAGCCAAAGTTGAATGAACATTTAACACCATGGTGCAACAGTTTGGCAAGTGGTGTGGTGTTTGGTGGTATCCTAATGAGTCATGTATGTTTACAAACAACTACACAACTGTTATTTTAGGTTATGTGGTTACACAAGCAGTATTTTTATGAATTAGTATTAGTATGGTGGTATGTATTAGCAAAAATCCTACTCAGACTGAAATGTGGCTCAAGTTCAAATTATTCAGCTGAATTTAAATTCTTAAAATGGGAAATAACACTGTATATGAATCATGCAGAAGACCTCATGAGACCTATCCCCGGGGTTAGAGGTAGATATTGGAAAAATATTATCTAGTTATGATCCCTTTACATGATAAGAAGAAGAAGTTACTCTGTCTATGATCAATGTTTCAACCCATGAAAGCAATGCCAGTTGCCTGGCATTTGGCAACCTCACACTTTGCTTTGCCCCTGGTCTATTGATCCTTAGTGTTAACACTTTCGCTGCGGCAATTAGTCTAACTTGTAAACTAATTAATCATACTGTGTATGGAGTCTTTCAACCCCCTCCTGCAGTGAACATGTAAAATAAACGAAATTTAATGTATTGCAGCCATTGCAATTGCATTTGCATTAGGTCATTACCTGTGATTGCACCCTAAGAGAAAATATGATGTCAAAATAGATGTGATAAAAATTAAACAATTTTAAAGGTTTACAATTTATTCCTTATGTATAGGTACATACACATATGTAAATTGAGGGACATTGCCAGTGCATGAATGCACAATCTGTTGTGCAGTTTTAAAGGTGCACCACTTATCAAAATTGAATAAACATATCACATAAGATCCTCTGCAACTCTGGGATAGCACAACTACTTGGTATCAATTGTCATAACATTACTTTCATTAGAAGTTGTAAAAATGTAAACAAAACAATATTTTTACTTCTTAATTTACCTTAAAATTAGATTTATTACATTTATAATGTATGCATCTTAATTTTAAATCTGATATTACCTTTTTTTGTTTATTTAAGTTTAAATTTTAAACAATTCAAATCAAAATTGAGGTTATGCCTTATATGTACAATGTTTACATTTTTGGTCACTTCTATTGAACACCTTTCAATAAGCATCTTTTTTTTGCAAAACACAACAGAACTGATCTGCCCTCCTAAGCCGAAAAGCGCTATCTCAAAAACAAATGATTTTGAAAATGGAACTCTCAATTATAGAAACTAAAGTATAAATTAGCAATGCATTTTCTTTTGAGAGAGCGCCACACTCGGCTTAGCAGGGCATTGCTATTTATGAATGACAAGTGGACCTCATAGTTAGCTGCATTTCCTGCAGGTCCTAGGACATGCTGTCAATGAGTGAGGCACGCATTGTAGAGGTGATGGCTGTAGGCTTGGCATCATTCAGTTTGAACACACTCTCAATCACTGAGATCTCTGTCGACGTAGTGTCCATGCCACAAAACGCGCACCAATCGTTAACCACCATCCCCGCTGCTACTACATCACTGCCTCGGTTCACTGTACCCGCAACTAACGGAACTTGTAAGAGAGATGAGAGCTCGTCCTGATCTTGTATGGTAGTTTTAGGGTGAACTAAGCCTCCGCGATTACTGAGCGCGGCGTATGAACCGACCAAAACGTTTCCGGCCACAGACTGCCGAAACACTTCTACGTTTAGTGTGTCTGCGAGAATTTCCTCTGTGTCGCGGTCCAGGTCGGGGTGCACGAGCGCCACATAGTCGTTGCACGCTATGACGTTTCCGAGCGCGCTGAGGCGCTCCTCTACACGCTGCACCTTCACTGTGTCCGGCAGACTGTTGCGTATGTGTTGCAACTCTGTGTCGGTGGTCGCCGCTGGCACCAGAAGTCCGTTCTTGTTGGCTACGGTCATCCGGCCGATGATACGACATCCCGCGATACTGACGTGCACCACGGGAATCGTTTCTGCGAGCTCGGCTTCGAACACGCTGTAGAAGTTTTCTGAGCCTCCGATAGCAACGAGGCAATAGGAATTTGTCAATTTGCTAAACACCCCCACTTCATTGTTATTCTCGAATTGTACACGGACTGCCATGATTGTTAGATGCGCGATTAACTTTGAATTTCAATTTATTTCACAACGATTATATATCTTCACGTGGGGAGGGAAATGAGAAAAACACTCGTTGAAGGGCACACGTCACTTTGACAGTAGAGTCCACAGATTGTGCAAACAGTGTTGCCAACTGGGATTTTGAAAAAATGCTAGACTAATGTCTAGTAACGCCACCATGTCGGTCCGAGTACAGGAGCAGAGCACGAGGGCGATTCCATTGCGAAGAGGCGTAAGGCAGGGAGACGTTATCTCTCCGAAACTGTTTACTGCCGTAATGGAAGACGCCTTCAAGCTCCTGGAATGGGAAGGACTTGGCATCAACATCAACGGCGAATACATCACTCACCTTCGGTTTGCCGACGATATCGTAGTCATGGCAAAGTCGATGGAGGAACTCAGCATGATGCTCGATGACCTCAACCGAGTTTCACAACGGGTGGGCTTGAAAATGAACATGGACAAGACGAAACTTATGTCAAATGCCAATGTTGTGCCCATCCCAGTCTCTGTTGGGAACTCGGTACTCGAAGTTGTTGACTCGTACATCTACCTAGGACAAGTAGTCCAATTGGGTAGATCCAACTTCGAGAAAGAGGTCAACCGCCGAATCCAACTCGGTTGGGCAGCGTTCGGGAAACTACGTAATGTCTTTTCGTCCGACATACCTCAGTGCCTCAAGACGAAAGTCTTTAATCAATGTGTGTTACCAGTGATGACTTACGGCTCCGAAACGTGGTCTTTCACTATCGGCCTCATCTCAAAACTCAAAGTCGCTCAACGAGCTATGGAGAGGGCTATGCTCGGAGTTTCTCTACGTGATCGAATCAGAAATGAGGAGATCCGTAGACGAACTAAAGTCACCGACATAGCCCACCGGATTAGCAAGCTGAAGTGGCAATGGGCAGGCCACATTGCACGCAGAGAAGATGGCCGATGGGGTCGAAAAGTGCTCGAGTGGAGACCACGGACTAGCAAGCGCAGTGTAGGACGTCCACCCACAAGATGGACAGACGATCTTGTTAAGGTCGCCGGAAGACGCTGGATGCGGGTCGCTTCTAACCGGCACGTATGGAGGTCCAAGGGGGAGGCCTATGTTCAGCAGTGGACGTCTTATGGCTGAGATGATGATGATGATGAATGTCTAGATTATGCCAAAATTATGCCAAATATTTTGTAAACACCTATTCTAAAAATGCTAAAATATCACTTGACTAGACACTTAAAACACATATATTTTTCAAAATTACCTACCGCCTTTTTCTACTGACAAGATCTGATTTACCAACTTTATATAGTCCGTTGACGTCCATCCGTCCACAAAAGTCAAAATTCATATGAAAATATGAACCACATAAGGCGATGGCGCATATTGTAGCTGCCAAGTTGGTGCAAACTTGGCTTAGACCAAATTATGCTAAAAAATATGCCAGATGCTAAATGGAAAATTTTAGTGCCAAAGCGAGTGAAAATATGCCAGATCTGGCATCATTTATGCCAAGTTGGCAACACTGTGTGCAAAAGCTACTAGCAAACTTCGGTACGTTCGAAAACAACTCAACACAATATAGTCTGGCAAAGCCAACAGTAAATAAAAAGAAAATACTATACTCATCCCTTTTTTTGGGTGCTAGTACTAGCGTAAGAAAAAGACAGTATAATTATCTCGATCTATGATTGAAATAAGACAGTCCCTGGCCAAAGTAGGTATATCCATAAAATTGCAAAAGTTAAGGATCATAAAATTCTTTTCGAACAAAATAATTATATTATTTTACATTAATATATATATTAAAATATATTTTGATTGAAATATTGGGAATATTTCCAATTTATTTTGTGTGCCAAACCAAGGGGTTACATGAAAAATTCAAAATATGTCTGACATTGTCACAATAAACTGTCACCATTTCTCGGCCACCATGTGTATTTTAAAGCTACAAAAATGTTTTCAAAATCAATGAGTTACAAAGGATCAGTCACAATGTAAAATGCGAAGATTTGCAACATTGGATTGTTTAGTGGACTCCAATGACATTACTACATTTACCTACAACAATGTACAAAGTCTGAGACAGGCACTGTTATCACATGTGACGTATCAGCCGCGAATCCAGCAGGCTCTTCAACACACCAATTTTCAGTTTCATAGAACTTGCAGTTACGGTAATATTTTAAGAGTAAGTTTTCACTCCTGGCAATTTTTAACGGTTTCTTCCCATGCAAAGCGGCGCCTTATTTAAAAGTGGTCGTGTAACTTGTGCTGCAGGAATGTCATGTAGGCGAAGGGAGAACTCTGTTGATGTTTTGGCGTCCTGCGCATTCTGAAAGCGGTGTCACTGTAAGCATGTCTGCCTCAAGTTGTTCTTCGATAGTTCCCGTAAGTACCAACAACAAAACGTGTCGTCTAGTATTATAGTAGCAGGTACTCTAGCAGTTTTAATAATGATGACACTTAACTACTTTTCAGAACCCTTACGCTGAGCGAGAGCTGCGTAGCTCAGCGCAGCAGACCGATATCACATGCCGTTACATTGCTGGCATGGGCACACCAGGTAAGTACTTTAAGAGCTTATTATACCTCCACCTTATCCTGCCGTCGAGAGCCTTACCATCGTGGCCGACCAAGTAACATTGATCAATCATCAAGAAATATTGTAAACGATGTGCTAATGTTTCGTGAAACGGAAAATGATCCTTTGGCCCGATATCAGGGCCGACGTCGCGGCCTATCGTTCGCTGTCCTAAAGCAGGATAAGTAAAGTGTAATACCTAAGCCCTTAATATTGGTGTAGGTATTAAATGACTTGCATTAGCCCTAGATATTATGTCAATCAAATCTGATGGACGACCGGAGAGAAGCTGGCACATTGGTTTAGGAATGTTTAGCATCAAACTGTCTTTGGCACTGTGTGAAGATTATGTTGTTGTTGAATAACTTCAATTTGGTTTAACAGTGTCAGATACAGAAGAAGCCAGAGAACGGATACGCGTGGTAGCGGACTCTTTGACAGCGCCCGGGGGGCTGTCGCCGCCCGGAGCGGCGCGCTCGCGCTCTATACTCGGTTCTGTTTGCGCTCTCCTTCTTGCTAAACAGGTAAAAAGTCAATAAGTCGAAAACCAGTAACCAGATCCCAAGTCGAACCAGGGCAATCGGATTCTATGCTCAGGGCCTCTCCGTCAAATTAGGGCACTAATCGGGCCAAGAGCCGGAGGCACTTTGTTCACTTTGCCTCACCATATAGTCACTTACGCCCCTGAAATCTACTTATCTATGCTATCTGTCCTATCTGACTTGCAGCAAGGGAAATGTTAACAGCAATCATAAAAATTATGATTTGTACGCTGCATTAATGATATATGTATACTCGTACCTAATACTTAAGTGTAAGTAACTTATTAAAGTCGTTTTTTTTACGAACTCATATCACCATTAGAACAATAATTTCCCCATTTTTAATACAAAAACTATCTGTAGGCTTCGCCGTCAGCGCCAAAAGAAGTGAGCAGCGTAGCAGGCAGCCTAGCTTCAGAGAATATCTGCCGCATCTGCTTCGGCGGGGCATCAGCGGAGCGCCTGGAGCGCCCTTGCGGCTGCCGCGGCACCATCGCCGCCGTGCACCGCTCCTGTCTCGAGCGCTGGCTGCTGCAGGCAGCCACCAGCTACTGCGAGCTCTGCCGGCACCATTACGTGGTCACCAGGAGTCACAAGTACAAATACAGGGATATTTTTGGACCGTTAGCCATATTGTGCGAGCTGATTAGGTAGGCCATACTGAACAACTTTATCTATGGGACCAGTCCGAAATCGTAAAAATTTTTTTGGCCGTTTCATACATTTTGGTCGAGTGGATGTCGACGTTTTCTATGGGAAGGCCAACATTTTTTTTGGGTTTTCGGGGTTGGTCCCATAGAAAAAGTTGTTCAGTATAACCTACCTAATCACCTCGCACAATATGGCTAACGGTCCAAAAATGACCCTGTATATCAGTTAATTTCAACAACTTTTACAAAATGTCACTTTAGTTAACTTTTCGATCAGCACTTACGGTAAATATGCAATTAAACAGGGATTAATTAAAATCATGAGCAGGCAGATTCATCAGGCTTTGTTTTACAAGACTTCCAGGCGGCGTAGCACGGTCGCGTTTTTATGTCACCATGCCTGTCACGTTCTAACAAGTATGTTAGTGCGAAAGGGACGCGCATAGTGATAGTCGATAAAAATGGAACCGTGCTGCGCCCGCAGGTCTGGGTTTGGGCATAAAGGAACTATACATATAGTTTGGGTTACTGCGAAAATCAAAATTCGAAGAAAGTCCAACTCCATCACTATGGTGCCTGCTGAAATCGACCAAAAGAATGCGAAATTTGATGTTCGCTGTAGCCTTTAGAGTTTATAGAAAGTCGCATCTATTCTGCACTTCAGATTTTTTCTATAAAAAAGCCCATTGTTAGTGCCACCAGTAAGGGGTCATCCATTAATTACGTCACACGAATTTCTAGGTTTTTTGACCCCTCCCCCCCTCCTTGTCACACTTGGTCACATTTGGCAAACCCCTCTCCCCTAGTGTGACGTCACATTTTTTCTACGAAATCGCCAAATCGAATTAAGTAAGTACCTAAGTATTATTAATATTTTATCAAAATATTTTTGACGATATAAATATTAGTAATTTTATAACCCAAAACTGCTTAGGAAAGAAAATTAAACGAATAAAAACGATTCTCGTTTTAAAAACTTGTCATTTAAATGTACAGAGAATAAAATAATTTAAATAAATTTTCGGTTACTGATGAAGTTAAAGTGACGTCACAAAGTTTGTGTCTCCCCCCTCCCCCATGTCACAATATGTCACATTTTCTTGACCCCCCCTCCCTCCCCCTAAACCCCTAAGAACCCTAGTTTATTCTTCAAACTCTTTCTCTTGGAAGGATTTAACGCGCCGTTCGTATCGATGCACATGCGATCGACCACACTATTAATATTGGCGCGTAAATAGCTTCCTCAAACGTCATCAATAATCGCATGCGATAGATTAGCTAGCTCCTACTTAGCCAGGAAGTTATTCAAAATAACTTGCCATCATTTTATTTGATTCGATTTATTTTGCAGCAGCAAACGGTGCATCAAATGGCACGCGATTAGCCTTCAGCTTTAAAATAACGCGGTGCGCCTATAATCACGTATAACGATTCAGATGGTCCTGGATGCGTTCTCTAATCGAATGGGCGCGGTCCGGGCGCGGGCGCGCGCTGGCGGCGGACGCGTGGCGCGGCGCGGCGCTGGGCGCGGCGAGCGTGCTGGGCACGGCGCGCGCGCTGCACGCCGCCGACCGCGCGCTGCAGGCCGGCGCCCGCGCCGGCGGGCCCGCCGCGCTGGCCGCCAACCTGTTCTCCTCGCTTCTCATCGGTATCATTGGTATTGGTGACACCTATAAATTGAAATAAAGTGACCGAGTGTTTGAGGCTGGAATGAAATTAACTTTTTCAGCATTTACAGCTGACGCCCGCTAGGCGAATCGGGTCTCGGCAGTACCTGTCCAAATATATACCCGAACTTATGCAAACTTTGCAAAGATAAAGGGCCCTTTTGGCGTCAGCCGCGAATGCTCAAGAAGCCGGTTTGATTTCAGCCACTTTCTCTTTCTCGACACTTTTTCTTCCGTGTGACATCGCTTCAGTTTATAATTTTTCAACAGTCATAAATAGGTACCTATACCTGTATAAGCATCACTCGAAAATAGCACCAGGTATTAGGTGTCCCGCCGTAACATACACCTCCGTTTTCTCCGTCAACAAATCCACAGTTTTCCGAACTGTCTATACAACTTAGGTATAACGATTACTAGAACACGATCCTTGTATAATCGCGAACACCACAACAATCTAATCCTGAACTAGCGTTTTTCATAGGCGCCCTAAACGGTCTCCTAACGACCTGGATCCTGCTCAAGATCCAGGAGCACCAGATGTCCTGGCAAGCGTGGCGGGACAGCACGCTGCACGTGCGCGTGTTGCTGGCCGACGACGTGCCCGACGACGCGCCGCCCGACGACGACGAGAGGCTGCTGGCGCGCACCGACGACCCGCCGACGATCGACAGGAGCACGAATGTCGCTGATCCGTTTATGGTCGCCATGCCCTTTGCTTTGCCAGATCCCTGAATGATCCTCCAAAAATACAGTGTTATGGGTAACTTTTAAAAATAGTCCTACCAAACCCTTAAAAATTGTGCCACAAATAGTGACGGGCAATATTTTTGGATACTTATCGATATCGATGGATAAAAAATGAATATAGGTAGCGAAATAAAAAATAAACTTCTAAGAAGCTGAACTTATAGTTATGTAAATTTTTAGATTAGATAAAAAATCGAAATACATTTCAGCGCTCACATTGCGGGGACTTTATAGGGTTGTGGACTGTTTTATTCACACGTATATGCAAAATTGCAGCAAAAAACTTTAATTTAATGTTAATGACATGTCAGCGAAATTTGTTTACTTCATAGTTTCCACGATCGCGTTTTGTGTCATTTTCTCAATAATAGTGCTGATCCGTTTCTCCAAAACAAGATATGATGATGCATGTATAACCACTGAATAAAAATAATACAAACAATTTTGTTAATAATATTTTATTTTATATCAATATAAATTAACTTATAAATTATTGTAATATAATATGATCTATAGATGGTCAAGCAAATCTTGTCAGTAGAAAAAGGCGCGAAATTCAAATTTTCTATGAGACGCTATCCCTTCGCGCCTACATTTTTCAAATTTGCCGCCTTTTTCTACTGACAAGATCTGCTTGACCAAGTATATTTGATAAAATCAGTAGGCGATTATTTAAGCCGCGATTATTAATAAAAGTCAAGTTGTAATGATAATGAATGAATTCAAGTAGTAAGTTAATGGATTGACGTTGAAATGAACGCCTGAGCGACGCGAGGATACTACTTCCTTATGTAGATAAATAAGTCAAAGCGATCCTTGCAATCAGGGGTCCAATCGCAAAGGTGAAAATCAAATGTATAAAAATCTACGGACTAACCTACGATGTCGGTACTCATACCAGTTAGTCAAGCTTACGAGCTAATATAAAAATCACATACATCTTGAGATTACAATAAATAGGACTGTCGAGACGGCGCTGGAGATACAACGAGCTGGGCGGACTTAATAAACATTTGACAAACATTAACACAAACAAACAATTCGATAACAACATACGCTCTTTGGACTCTAAATATACACTTCGATATACAAAAAAATATATACTTTTGTGACTTTAGCGTTCGACTACTTATATTTAACACTAACGCTATATTTTTGGCCACAGATATCATTTTTATCGATAGTACTCGCATCACTATTCCTATATTTCTTCACTTGCACATAAATATTCATAGATAAGTATACCTACAATTCAGAAATTGTGAAAAGTATTGTCTTGTGCATAGCGTATACTATCGACACGCAAATAGAAGGTATTTGCGTACAGTTTTTTTCTTTTATTAAACCAAAGACAATTAAATCAATAGACGTACCAAAAATTATATCCATTCTATAATCCTCGAAACGTTCCTCGCACGACTATCAATCCAATTATCTGCGGTGCGAATTTCGACTCTATTTTAATTTACGTAAGTGTGGCCAAAAAGACAGCGTGCGTAAGCGCCGGTCAGCGCTCATCCTTGAAGCGGCGGTGGATGGACTGCACGTACGTGAACACGCACTTCCAGTCCGGCTTGCGCATGGCGACCATGTCGTCCACGTCCAGCAGGGGGTAGATGCCCGCCTTCTCACTGGAAACAGAATAAACATCGTTATTTACACGACTAAATTGTCATGTCATGTCTAACGTCTTGTTTCCCTCTGGGCTGGGGCGTCAAATGGCAGTCGCTTTCATAATAACTGTAGTGACTGTGCCAATTTTTTGGATTAGTTTCTGAGCGGACCCCAGACTGCCATGAGCCGCGGCAAAAAGCTGGGACAATACCATCAGGAAGAAAAGGATGACGTCTAAAGTAAGCCTAACATCCTTGAAAGCTTTTTGACTGCCCATAATCTAGAATCTAGATGCAAGGAAAATAACTGATCTTTAAAGATGCATGATAGGTAGGGCACATTTGCTAAGATAGAAATAATTTACTAAGTAAGTATAATAGAAATTGAGGCAGGAAATTCCAATGACGGCATAGCCAAAGCCTACTCGTATTTGTATTACAATTTATCCCAATTTAAAATATTACAATTATAGATTCAACACCGATTCTGGGAATCCTAGTTTATAATGCAACAAACACGCGGTGTTAATGTAATAAAAAAAATTCTGCGAACCAAAACTGGCCTTCCCGGATTCGTCAGGTCGTAAAGTTCAAATCAGTTTCTAGATTGATATTTACAAGTTATAAATTATAAATGATTCGCTTGCGGTCAAAAATAGACGTTTCCGACGCGGATGCGCTGCGTATGAGTGGGCGGACACGCGCGCTGACTACACCCAAGACCACGCAAATTTGTTAGGCAATTTCTATATAAAATTACACGTTTCAATTGGTCTTGAGTGTAGAACGTAGTATATGTGTTGGCGGTGACATCAAGCCCTGAAATACTGCGCGTTTGTTGATGTGATGACTGGTCAGTGCTGACGATTGACGGACTGTCAATGAGTCATCGGTCAGTACCGTGTTGCGAAGATTGGCTTGCGAATTGCGAACTGTTGTATCTGATAGAATCTTATTTCTTCACTGAGAAAATGAAATGGCTAGAAATAAATAAGGTTTTGCTGTTTACAACCGAGTGACTTAGCTCGGAGGGAGCCTGCAAAGTTCGTTGTTAAAATCAAAGAAGTCAACTAGGTTAACGTAAGTTGGTAAAATTACGCAAATAAATTTATTAAGAGTAAATAACACGCGTTTATATTGACTAAGGCATTATTTGAAAACAGATTAGTACTTGGTTAAAACAACCAAGAACGTTTAGCAATAATTGCTTGTTTGTCAATTACAGAGCTTTATTCCGCATTCTAAATAAGTCTTTGTTGTATCCAACTGAATAAATTTTAACGAAGCCAAATTGGTACTTTGCTAGAGCTTATTTTTTTCCGTGTTATTTGTATAGTTGTGGCACTATGTTGTGCTATGTGATGAGATGGTCGAAAGTTCTTGTGAACGCCTTTGTTAGCAAAAGCATACTAAGTACTTATACTTAGTTACATTCGCGTGAACGATCCGCTATTGGCGTGTCCCATTCGTCAGAACTGATGGGAGCACTATACAAACAAGATTTAGCGGTACTTACTCGGCGACTTTGAAGGCGAGCGTGACGTTTTGACGACATTTCCCCAGTACCTAAAAGCTTGGACCGGACGCGTTCGGAATGAAGTGGTGCCCTATCGGCGATGTGTTCTTTACGTCAGACATGAGAGGATAAACAAGCTACCTAAGCCCGCTAAGCCCGGCTGTTGTACTTTTTGTATGTGCAATAAAGTTTAAAATAAATAAATACCTACTTACTCGACGACTTTGAAGGCAAGCGTGAAGTTGTAGCAACGCTTATCTGGAGTGAGCTTGGACCGGACGCGTTTGCAGTGAAGTGGTGCCTTATCGCGGATGTGTTCCTTAAGTCAGGGGATAAATAAGCTACTTACTCGGCGACTTTGAAGGCGAGTGTGAAGTTATGGCGACGCTTCTCCGGCGTGAGCTTGGAGTAGTCGAACGCGTCGGGAAGGAAGTGGTGAACGAGCGCGCAGAACGCCAGCCCGTCCGCCCAGCTCGTCGAGAAGTTCTCCAGCTTCACATTCTGCGCAAAACATGGGTTTATTCCCATTTGTTCCCGCCCCACGTAAACGCTGCCCTACTTGGGGTGGGACAGATGGGACGATTCATATGAATGTACCTTATCTACCCGGCGGGCACGTCTAAAAGCCTTTTTCGAGCGAGTGGTTGTTTATATTGGGGCATTATTTTTAGTTTATTTTCAGGCATGGAATGTTCATATTTTTGTCGATAACGTGTTTAACGCTAGATGGGGCTGTTGGGTAGGATGGTAGGACATTTTAATTTAGTAATAAAACACATGTTGAAAAGATCAGTACTTAACTATTGGCGGATATCTAAATCACATCATGGTAGGTATAGGTAGATATAAACGGCTGCTTATGTGAAATATGATCTGATACAATATGTATTACAGACGTCTTCAAAGACCTAAAAAAACTGAAAATACGTAGGTACGAGTACCTACCTACCGGGGAATATTGAAAATGAGATAAATCTATTTCAAGACAAAGAACACCATGCACTGTTCACACAGCAACAGTACTTACACTCTTTGGGCTCATGCTTTGAACTCGACGACATTAAAAGTATCGATCACACGGACAACTCACTTTTTCACCCTAACGTCGATTCTAATGTAACATTTTGTTATGTGTTTAAACTGGTTTTGATACCACCTTGACGGCTGTCTTGGTGATTGGCGCGCATTTCATGCACGGCTTTGCGTGAGCGATCTTCAGGGTCGTATCAAAATAAGATCAAAGCCATAACAAGTTGTTAACTGAATCGGGCTGGATGTTAGGCCTTCAGTCATGTTACAGTCGATATGTAACAGTAAAAAAGATAATGATACGCAACGAAAGATTTATCTGAAAAAAATATCCACACTCATTTAATCAGTATCAGGCTGTTAATTTCATTTGATTAGAGAACAAATTAGGTATTTGACAAAACGTAACTCTTTATTAAAATATCGGTCACATGAATATTTTAATTGTGTGCTTGTTTGTTAACTAGGTTAAAACGCTCAGAAGTAGTAAGTCCCTACGGATGAATGGATAATATATATACAATTAAGTAAATACCGTGATACATGGATAAAGTAAGAAAATACTAGCCATATAAAGCGACGGAAAGCTTGTCTTTAGGGTTGCCAATTTATCGAAAAAAGTACAGTTTAGTGTATCACGAGTAATGTATGCGCTGCTTCATCTTCGGCCTACCTTAAATCCAACCATCGGTGGACCTTATATCTCAATGATGTGTTGATGCTGGAGCTGGAG
Source organism: Cydia fagiglandana (assembly GCF_963556715.1). NCBI lineage: Eukaryota > Metazoa > Arthropoda > Insecta > Lepidoptera > Tortricidae > Cydia > Cydia fagiglandana. The sequence continues at coordinate 580,610 of NC_085944.1, read as the reverse complement.
GACCCGCTCTTGCAGGATTGAGGGTGATTTCAGGCATTCATTTGCAAGGCCTGGCAAGCCATTTCCGGCAGTAGAAAAAGGCGGCAAATTGAAAAAGTAGGCGCGATGGTACAAAATTTGAATTTTGCGCCTTTTTCTACTGACAAACTGGGTTTGCCAGAATATATGTTCCCACATAAATTTTTGCTTCTTTCGACAACTGGCAACCCCAAGTGTGAGTGCGTGCTGTGACGGCGAGTTATCGCGTGCGCGGGACATGCTCTAGCTACCGGCGACTCCTGACCCCCCACCCCCCACTCTGCATATCCGACTAGATTGGTTGAACGTCGTAAAACTACAGAATGATATTGTCAGATCATGTTGTTGTTTTGAATGGTACGTTACAGACGTAGCGTCTCGTTCGTAATGCCAGGACAAATATAACATACGGGATGAACTCCAAAGGACCCCGCAGCAAACATAAGGAAAAAGTGGTTTCAGTTAAATCTCACGAAATTGTAGTATGATGTTAATTTGGCTCTCCTAATATTTTTTTTGTATGGGCACAACTCTCTCTGAAGTATACTTTCTGAAATAATCAAGTATATAATTTTCTATTTCCGCGACATGTTTTCTAAAATCGATGTATTGTTATGACACGCACTGACAGTTACTGCCGTTATAAGGTGAAGCCTCCAACTGTCAAGAGGAGGAATTACGTAAAAATGGTTAACAAACACATATATTTTGTACAAAACAATTACATTGATTATTTCTAAAAGTATACTTCTGAGAGAGTTACGCCCATACAAAAAAATAATCAGGAGAGCCGAATTTACATCATACTAAAATTTCGTGAGATTTAACTGAAACCACTTTTTCCCAATGTTTGCTGCGGGGTCCTTTTGTTTTGGTCAGTTTTAACCACTTATTACAAAAAAATACCTTTCCCTTGAGTCCTTAACCCATATATGATCATTGGGTGCTTTCGAAGTTTCCACCCACACTCCTTTGGTTACAGGCTCACTCCCCTACTTACTAATTTCAATGTGTAGGAGTCAGTGGGTTCAGTGGGTCGAAAACGATCCAATGGATTAAAGTTCTTACTGAATTTATATTTTGCCTTAGTGATTGTGCCAGTGATTTATATAGTGTGCAGTTGTTTCTGAATTGTACTTTGCACCAGTACCTAAAAGACATGGAACAGTACTAATAATTTCTAAGTGCGAGTATTGCGAGTGAAACAAATTGTGTTTTTCTACGAGTATTTGCGATAAATTGTTCTCAATTGAAGGTGAAATGCTTATCTAAATATCTATTTTGACTATATGTACGTGTTTGCGTTACAGCTATATACATTCGCCTGTGTAAAAGTGGGGTGTGCGGGGGGTCCTCCTAAACAACCAGAGCGCTTATAACCCCCAGTTGCCAGGAACCGGCGTGTACCTCGTAGTCCCGAGTCTTGTCACGACACCACTGCAGCAACCGTTCTTTAATAGTGAGAGCGCTGCATTGCAGCGCGGGGTCGGTGAACTTGAAGAGGGGCTGCGACGGAGAGCCCGGGCTCTGCGGTGACTTGGGCGAGCTATAACGGACGCAACGTTAGTCTGGAGCCCTTTGGTGACATTATTTACACGACGCGTGTACGTTAGGATGGACTAACTAATGGTTTGGTTAAGTACAGTTGGTACGCGTATGATTGTCCCGATAATTGTGCGATGAAAACAAGATAAACATGTTGCTTTCTATCTCTGCTTTCTGTCTGGCGAAATTATAACCTATAAAATTATTATTTTTGAGGTTATAATTTAGTTAGACATGCTATGGAAAGAAACTAATTCTTTATTCTGTCTAAATCACCCAATATACTAAGACTATAATGCGCGTTCTGAGCAGACAAAGGCTAAATATAATTTAAGTGATTGAAACCTTTGTTTACTTATGTTATTTCGTCAACTGTACAGGTGTTAAACAATCCGTGTGCACTCAGCCTTAGCGAGTGATTATAAATATTATAATGAAGCTACTATAACGCGTTATAAATGCATATCATTAATTCAATATTTACGTGTACCTATTCCTTATCCGTATCCACAGATATGGTTGCTAAAAAATAAATAAAATATAGATTTATTAAGCCAAACTACTATAAATAATAAATTAAATATACTTTAATATCTACGATAAGATCAAGTGTTTTAGGCACCTATTGCGGCAGTTGTAGCCAATTGGGAGGGGATTTCTAAAGTGAGGGGTTAGGAGTGGGGGTGATGCTTACTTGGGACTGGTGGTAGAGTTCTGCTTCTCAAGCTGTCGGAACTTGGCGAACGGCGACACGGGCTTGGGAGCCGGCCGCGTCATGCTCTCGATCACTGGAACACAAGAACGGACAGATTATTGTCATGCAGCACACCAAAGTGCAAAAAGCCAGGTTGAGATGTGAGTGAAGACGTCGAATTATTCGTGTGTAATGGCAAGTGTATAAAGACCAAGAAGTCATGAATGCGATTGCTATAATTCGTTTTTAACCAGCGTACAAGTCTGATGAAAATGTACCAACCTATATGATTAAGTTGGCAGGATCGCTATGTAACATGTCATGCACACACTACTACAGTAGATACAAAAGTATGTAACAGACCTTTAGAAGTTTTAGTGGTGGTGCTACTGCTAACGGTTTTCTCTGAGGAGTTCCTCCGCTCGCTCGATGTCACAGTCGTTACTTCCTCTTCCTCTGCAAACGGAAAACAAGATTAGAGTCAAGGCCAAAAATGGCTCGGCAAAATCTAAGGGCATCTCCAAAACAATAACAGCCAAAACAATACGATACTTAAGCTATTAGTCAAATTAACACGGTTATTGGAAACGGTGAAATGGCATCGGTCGACATGTTACGGATTTTGCGAGTATGTATATGTACATCGACGGTCACGGTGCGGGGGCATGCGGGGAGCGACACAAGCGACAGGCAGCCCACACACACACGACTCACGCGCGTCTCTCGTCTCCCGCCTAGTCTAGTGGAATGTGTGGCTACGCCAGCGCCGACACCAGGTCTTCGAACGCGTCGTCGGCGTTGCTCTCATCCAGGAACTGCAGCTCAGTCACGCTGGGCATGGTGCGGCTGCGGCCCAGCCCGTAGCCCTGGCTCTGCCGCGCGCGGACCTTCGCGCGCGCGCCCACGGTCGTCGAGCTCGCTTGCCCGGAGAAGTACGCCTCCACCGTTCGCTTCTTGTCAGGCAGGGCCTCGGGCTGGATGCCGCCTTCGAACATCTTGGGCACGGCGAGCAGGTGCATGGATTTAGCACGCGCGACTACGCGACGAGGTGACGCGGGGCTGCGGCGTTCGGTGATATGCTGCCACGAGCCCGAGCGACTGAGTTGGCTGAGGCCCGGGCTCGAGTCGCGGCTCGCGGCGGACTCGCTCGAGAACTCGCGCGGGCTCGGGGAGAGGGGCGACTTGATGACGGGCGGGCGGGGCGAGGGGGCGAGCGAGGACTGGGGCTGTACAGGGGCCGGCCGTACCTGCGCGCGGCTGTCCCGCCGCGGGTGGCGCGGGATCTTGTCGAGGGAGTTCTTGAGGCTGTCAGCGGCGCTGGCGTGCGGCCCGTGCCCGCGCGGGTCGTGGCGGGTGCGCGCGCCGGCGGTCACGGTGGCGGTCTGCCCGACCGGGCCGCGCATCACGCGAGTTACTACGCTGCTGTGCTCTGTGGTTTCTTCATCGAGCCCGTGCCCGTTTGTGTAAGCAACGTCGCCGTTGTGGGTGCCGTTCTGCTGGCTGTGTGTGTATGGACTTTTCGGTTTCTGCGCGTAGTGGCTATGCTGGGGCGCAGCTGGCGCGGGAGCGGGCTCATGGGCTTCGTTAAGCACGACATCAGGCAAGTAGTCTACTTTATGTGCCCTCGCCTTTTCTATATCCGGCGTTTGCTGGAGCGGCACGAACGTTGAAACTACATTAGCGGGCGTGAAGTCGGTCACAGTATATGGAGGCGGTTGTACCTGGGTTTGTGATTGCGGCTTGTAGTGCCCATTGCTCATCGATTCCCTAAGCTTCTTCTCGCGGATCTGTTTTTCGTAAAACTCTATCTGCAGTTTTTGAGCGTCCACCTTAGGCACATAGTTGTCCTCGTACGGGCGGTTGCCGACGCGATGGACGAGACCCGGAGCGGCCAGGTCGTTCTGGCTCGGGATAGCTTTGACCGGGTAGTTCTGTGTGGGCGGGGGCGCGTAAGTCGGCGGTGTGGGCGGGTTGAAGGCGTAGGGCCTATCTCTCTGAGGGGACATTTGAGTAGAGCGGGGGGAGGGGTTTTCAAATTTATTGGCAGCGAGGCTGAGCACTCTGCGCGGTTTGTTCTCGACTGCCTGGACCCAGGGCGCGGAAGGCACGGGCGGGCTCGGCGCCTGCTTGTGGCTGTAGGGTATAGTGTCGCTTGTAGGAGACAGGACTGGTGCCTGATTGGCCGACGGTGGAACCCATACGAGGGCCGATGGTGACACCGGAGAAGTAATCTTTTTAGGAGGTTTGAACGCGGACATTGGGGCGTGCGAGAACTGATTGACGGGGATCGGTTTGGACAAGAATGGTTTCGCGATAGGTTTCGTTGGGGATTGGGGTATGGGTGGGTGATGCACGGGCTTAGGCGGCGGGGGTTGGTGGTGCGGGGGAGGAGTCTGATGGTGCGGTGGTGGTAGGGGTTGGTAGTTTACAGGCGAGACATAGTGGTTTGTTTGTGGTGACTGGTGGTGCAGGGGCGGGGCGTAGTGAGACTGTTTCGGTGGTGCCTGCGGGAGAGGCGGATGTGAATGTGGGATTTGCGGGGAGATTTCCCTTCGTTCCGCCGCCCAGGGTACACGGGGTCTATCCGAGTTAAAGTCACCTAACACCTTCCTAGGTCTGACTTGAGAGGATGGAGCCTCCTCCGTCGTCTGCCAGAACCGCTTGGCAGAGGACGAGCTGGAGGACCTGCTGCGGTCCTCACGATTCTCGAAGGTGTTTTTAATGTTACCGAACCTATTGCTCCAATTTACATGCCCGTTTCCATTCTCTTCGTTCTTTTTCATGAAAGCTAAGAATTTCCTGTCATTATCTGTTTGTGGGCGGAACTCGGGCACGGCTGGGCCGCGTCGCGGCACGTCGTCATCCGTGTCGCTATCGAGTCGATATCCAGTGAGTGGTTTACCGATGTCTATGGTATTGGCACGCTTCATACGCAGCTTCTTATTGCTGCTGAACCGGTTCAGCGGTTTAGAATAGTCGTCAGCGGGCGGCGGTGCTGCAAAGTTGTACGTTGGAGGAAGAGGTTTGTAGAGAGGAGCGCGGTATGCTCGTTCTTCCGGCTGAGGACGCGTGTGCACGGTAGGTGCGGTTACTGGTTGCTGCTGCCTCGTCGGAACACGACGGATGGGCAGCGGTGCTTCTCGTTCTATCTGGGCGTTAAACTTATTGGCTATTCTAGCTATGCCGCTCTTAGTGTTGGACAGAGGTCGCGGCGGAGGTGGAGCGGCGACAGGAGCAGGCAAGGGTGCGGGCGCTGGCGCTGCTTGGACTGGTTTCGGCGCGTCAGCTATAGAGTGACGGTGGAATTCCGGTTTACGTGGACCAGAACTTCGGCGTTCAACTACCTGTTCTTCATGACTAATGGGTCCCGATGCGCGGCGTTCTACTACCTGCGCGTCGCGACTAACGGGTGCGGCCTCGTAGCTGACCGAGTGCGCGATAGGCGCTCGCTTCTGCTGCGCCGGCACCGCTTCATGGAAACTCACTTCTTCTTCGACGCTCTGCCGCCGTTCGGGGGTCGAGGTATCTACGCTAGGCACGGAGGCCGTTGACGCGGTGCTGGAAGGCAAAGCAGAGGTGACCGGTTCGGGCGCAAGCGCCAGCTGATCTCTATCTACCATTCGGCGCGCTTCTTCGAGTTCCTCATGGGTAACGCCGACGGTATGTCTGGCGGCGCGTGATCGGCGTCGATGGCGTTTTTTGCAGCCATCGAGGCGGTCAGCGGCATCGAGGGCTTCTTCTAGACGTTCAGTGAGGTTAAGGAGTGCGCGTGCTTGGGGGTGAGCCGCGGGCGGGGCTAGGGCTGCCCGCAGGCGGCCTAGGGAGCGGCGTACGTCGGCGACGACGTCAGCGCTGGCCGCGCCGAGCCCGGCGAGCAGGCGCTCACCGCCGCCGCCGAGCAGGCCCTGCAGCAACGGGAGTAGAAGAGACTCACCGCGCGCTTCGGAGTCCGTCGGCGCCTCGCCGGCCGCCGCCAGCGCCTCCGTCACGGCGCTCGCGCATGCTACAATGTAATGGAAATAAAAATAGAATGCTTAATGTATTTTTGTGTCTGTCTGTACGGCTAGCAGAACTGACCGAGCATTCATGCAGAATGTTATCCATCTGGGTTCTGGGTTCTACGTGTTTTAAGTACATCGTATTGACACGGCCTGTTCTACTAGTCTATGTTCTATGTATCGATTACTGGCTGATTGTGTTGTGTAAATAACATTTCTTTATAAGGGTAAATGTAATGACTTCATACTTCATTGTAATGAAATAGGAGATCATCATTGTGCAAGGCCGTGAGTCTCCAAATGTGTGTAGTCTAAAGAACTTCCAAGTCAAACAACTTCTTGATAAAATTGAAATCTAAACTCATTTACACAAAAGCAAGCAGTAAAGTGTTAGAATGGAAGAGCTCACCTTCCTGCTCGGCCATGAGTGTGCGTATGCGTGCGCGCAGGCGTCGCCGCTGCTCGTAGTCGGTGCACTCTTCCAACTGCAACATTGTATTTTTTTTACATTATTATCTATTATTTTGTAAAGCAATAACAAACAATTATTTACGTAAATGTCTGCTTATTCTTATGTGGTAAACTGATGGACAAACAACACAACAAATCATAATTCAAATATAATTTTATTTGCCTCACGTTCAGGGGCACGTTTCCACTTAGAGCGTATTACTTATACGCTGCCTGATGTTAATTTCAACACGAAGTAGGTAAGTAAATAGAATAATATGCTGATATTGACTACATTTCCTTTCGTGTGTGCCATGCCCTTGTGAACTTCAGCGTATCAAGTTCACAGTCGCATACGCATCGGAAACGGGCGCGCCGGAAATACTCTCCATCGAATAATGGTGTTTCCAAGCGCTCCATATACTTATCACACAGTTAACACTTTTTTGAACTTTATGGCTACGAGATAAGGTCTGTTTATGCTCAGTTAAATGTGTTGCTGTCAGTACCTTCGTTGACACAGTTAACTGACCTTTTGCGTTTCGTAAAACGACCAAATATATCCAAATGCTCCCAATTAACTATGGTTCAAAATTAAACTGTATCTTTACATTATATGGTGCAACTTTACCGCACCAGTGCGGGAAGAAGCACTTTCCGTGCCTATGTAAAAATTTAAAGGACCATATGTACCTATTGTAAAATGTTGTACGATACACGTGTGATTTCTCAACTCGTGTGGATTTAATCACCACTCGTTGCGAATTTCCTACTTTCCGCACTTGTATCGTAAATAACTATTGTTCATGGGTAAAAATTATTTGATAACGAATTTCTTATTAGGTATTAGACAAGACATATTCATAAATAATATAAATAACTCGGATTTAACAAAAAAATACATTACATACTTGTAAAATTAAACCTTTAGGTAGACCATAGTGAATAAATAGGTAGTTGTAATACATATAATGGACCATATAGTTGGGTGATTTTACGGTACCTTATTGCAAAGTGATAAAGTCTATTTTCGGTCAGTTAAGTGTGTCGTCGTACTAGTCTGGTATTTACGTTGCACGTAAAAATAGAGGCGACGACGGAAGCCGAAACAACACAGCAACAGTTACAGGTCGTTATGTGTCTCGGTTTGCAGGGCGCGCTAAATTAACGAAACGTGTGAAAATGTGGGGAACGTAGTTAGATCATTGTTTTTAAAGGATTACGTTACGTTTGGCAACAGATAAGTAGGATACAGACTGAATTATGTAGTTGAGTTTTGGGTTCGAATTTGTCACAAAACTACAGTAAATTGCATAATGTTTTTATTTTGTGAATTTTGAGTAATATATATAACGGCAAGCAAATAGGAACCTCGAAAGAGCCACATTGGCTAACTATTCTCCTAAGGCCCAAGGTCCTACCAATAGTACTTATTCAGTTCAAAAAAATTTAAATCATATTCGATTGGAACAGAGTTGCTTTTGCTCTGTTTCGTTCAGTTTTTCAACAACGTAAAATCAACTCTATTTCCTGCACTGTAGGTTCAAATTTCTGTGGCTAATTTTGCATTTTTCATTTGTATGGCTGGGCCTTAGGAGGCTATATTTAGTAACGCAAATAAAAGGTTTAATTAATGAATTACAGCACCATTAGTAATTAAACTTAGAAATAAAACTTAACAAAATTAGCAATTAATTAGTATTTAACCTTTTTTTTGCGTTCCTCTTATCCATGAGTGTATTTTATGCAGCAAACTTCTATGTAAAGTAGATACGTAGTATATGTGGTTGTGGGTAGGCTTTCGTACGTTAGTTTTTCAAGTGTGCCCACCGGCTACGATTAGGTACTGGCTTGCATAGAAAGCTAATAAGCTCACACGAGGACTTACACGAGTGAAACGCTCACATGCAGCGGGATGGACGCACGGCGCATGTGTTCCCACGGCGGCACTAGACTCGAGCGAGCGCGGGCGCGCCCGTGGGAAAACCGGGCAAGTGCGAGTCAGACTCGCGCCCGAAGGGTTCCGTACCATAATGCAAAAAAGGCAAAAAAACGGTCACCCATCCAAGTACTGACTCCGCCCGACGTTGCTTAACTTCGGTCAAAAATCACGTTTGTTGTATGGGAGTCCCACTTAAATCTTTATTTTATCCTGTTTTTAGTATTTGTTGTTATAGCGGCAACAGAAATACATCATCTGTGAAAATTTCACGGACTTGGATTGTCACGGACGGACGGACGGACAGCAGAGTCTTAGTAATAGGGTCCCGAAAAGGGGCGAAGCTCTTCTTTCCGACTGTGTCTGAGCGATGTAGGCATAGACTAGGAATTCTCTAGACGGAGTTTAGAGCAATTAATTTCATGAAACCGATGCTGCCAAAAATACTGGGGTGTGGGGGACGAGGTGAGCAAGTCCCGTGCCGGGATTGGTCCGTTCAAAACGCGGTTCAAAAGGCGTCACACTAAGACACTTTTACTCGAAAATGGAGTTAAATTACCGCGTGTTTAAGAGGGGGTAGCGCTACTAAGTATCCAAATACGAGAGTTCTGGCCCTATGACGGTGTTCTTAGCATTAAATTTTATATGCTGGGGTTTACTACATTGTCCTTTGGTACGATTTGGTGACGATCCCTTGCGATTCGACATCGAATCGCTTTGTGTCTCTCTATCACTCTTCCATACTAGAGTGTCAGTGATAGTTGCGTTTCATTCGCTACGTAGCGATAGCCGTTTAATGGTAACATTCAATTTCTAACCGGTGGCTGCATTACTGTCAATTTTACTATGGAAATTGACAATGACAGCGACGCATTCAGTGCCGGTAGTGCAGCTGCGGTTAGAAATGGAATGTTACCATTAGTCTACGTCTTGCCTACGAGGCCTGTATCGCGGCCGCGGCAGTTCGTCGCTTGTACCGCGGCACTTTCCAGCCGATGCAATTTGTCGCTTCTGAGACTTGTTCTGTGGAATAAATAAGCTAACTAGCCACTACGCTTTATTCATTATTCAAAACTTAGTGCTTTCAGCATTATTAATAAGGTCTTTTGGCTTTATAAAAAAAATACGTATTATATTTCCGATTTTGCTAATTATATTACCTACTAATATTAAGTAAATACTACTAATATTAGGTAGGTAGGTACAAAGTAGATTCGATGGTTGATCCCTTAAAACAAAATTTATGGGGGTTACAATTTAGTACCAAGAGGGGCAGTTTGATGATTTACACGAGAATTGTCAGCAGAGCAAAACTTAAAATTTGAATGTGATATCTCATTTGATCTGGTGGCAAAAAATAGGTGCAGTCCACCTGCATTGAGCTAGCGACCGCGATGTTTCGGTCCGCTGACTCGGCTGATTGCCCACAGGACTAGGGTTGTCGCTTCTAACTTATTGATGGCCTATTATTATGTGTCACACTGCTGACCACAGTTCTTTGTACAAAAGGGTTTGGGCTATAGGTAGTATTTAGGTACCCAAGCTAGCCCAGTGATGATTGTAAACTTTTGAATTCATACGCAAATGTATTCACAGGGCTTTTTTACTAATCATTGAATACTTAGGTATCAGTTGATATATGGTAAAAGAAAACATCGCGGGGAAATCGGACTAATCCCTATTTTATCGGTTTTCTTCCAGTTCCCTCTGGACTAGATCTGATTCAGACGATATTCACTATCGTAAAAGGCAGGGTGACTTTTACGAAACTGTTGCAATTTAAATCACAATGACATGAAACAAAAAGCTGGGTAGGGACTAATAGCCCTCTAGCGCATGAGATGAGTCCTGTGGCCTGGGGCAGCAAGGATAAAACAGGAAAGCGCTAAAATGTGCCAACCCTGTTGGTAACGGCTAGTTCGCGCTGCGCGCGCATCGAAAGCGAAAGCTAGTTAAGCACGCGCTGCAGTGGCTTTCTTCACGGCTCGCTAATTCCCCATTATCTTACAGACGGAAGCGTCTAGCTTCATTGAAACATGGACAAATAAAAGGTAAGATCTAATTCCTCTCATCTTAGGAGAAAAAATATAGGCACTAAGCGTACTCTGGGCAGCCGCTGCGGGCTACCACAGGGCAATTTTCTAGGGCTAGAGAGATTTAACATTCATTCGGGGAAGGCAAACGATCTAAACCAAAATCAGGAACGCAGTAAAGTCTTTGGAAGAGGATGGCGCCGCACGGCCAATAGATGTTATTGATTTTATGGGCCTTGCCCAACCCAAGGGTTCCTAGCCCAATGTCTGTATAGTTTGATATGAAAATATTAATCTAAGATTTTTCTATCCACTATTGTCCATGAATTGCTAAAGAGACCTTGGTGTTCTCAAAGTTCCAAAATAATATATGCCACAAATTCATATTGAATGGAAAAGAGATAAAGAAATTCTATATTAAAATTCCCAGGAAATGTAACAGAATTTGGACTATGTATTTGGCAAACGTACAATATTTTTTCATTCAAAAAGACACGTAAGTTTCAAGCGTTTGGTTTCCAACTGGAAATTGGGTTTTCCAGTCCAACACTTTCTTATTTTATTTGAGAAAAATCTCTTTAAAATAGAATTCTTGGAAGGGGAAACGTCATTGAAGGAGTCAACTTCCTTTAAATTTTCTCAGTTTTAAGAGATGAAAGTTGAAGGCCACCTCAGGCAAACTCCATCAAGCGGTGAGTGCTACAGAAGAACGAGACCGATTGAGACAAATCACAGGAACTGCAAAACCAAATGGCCACGATCCTTAGGTACTACTCGTATTGAGAGACCGACAAAGAAGACGAAGAAGAAAGAGATGAGCACAAGCCGATTGAGGCAACTCATGGCATGATCACGATCCTCAACCACAATTAAGGCAGTGACCAGAGAGAGGTATGAGTTCTACATACATGTTTCTTGAGCACGCGCTCGTCCCAGCAGTGGTCGGGATCGAAGTCCTGTGCTCGCTGGTTGACTACGCTCGTTCGGACTGTTTCTTGCACCTGCCAGACAAAATAAACACATTATTGATATTTCGAAAGTGACGGTAAAAAGTCTAAGCAAGAGATCAGAGTCAAACCTCTAAACGAAACTAAATATATACCTGATTTAAATTTATACGATGTTTACACAAAATGATTGACTTAAACGAGACATAATCTTATTAATTTGTTTTAGTTACCTAATTATAATATGAAACTTGCAACATTTAAAACGAATATACTTGCGACATCTTTTTTCTTAACAAACAGTAATATGAAATGAAGTTTATTCGATTTTCTGGCTCGGGTCTACGAAAATCAAGGTTGCCAAATCGCATTAATACGTCTTGAACTGTAATTTCCGTCGTATGTATTTAAAACAAAAATACTGCGTCGCGAAAGTTACATAATATATAACCCTGACAAATCTTTTGTAATTTATAGCTCTCAAAAACCTAATAAACTTTCGCTATTCGCTAAAATAAGGTCACGATAATTTCTTTCTCTGTTATCTTTTCGTAGTATTTCTTGTAGTACGGGAAGACCTTGTTCTGAGGCCGGTTTCGTCTATTTTCATAGCCCTCTGAATCATTGGCGGGTGTTGTAATGTTCGTACTTTATAATCTTTTCATAATGGAGTGTTTATAGCCGATGTGAGCTTTTTCAGTTTCAATGCGATGCCGAAACAGAGCAGCGGTGCGTTGTGCAAGCTAATGTGTAATATTTTTTTTGAGTTATACCTACATAAATAACCTACACCTCTATATCTATCCTACTGGTTAATCATGATTATTCATTAATATTTTGAAATTAATAGGTATCTAACCTAGAAATAAAAGTTGATAATTATTATGAATTTGACGTTTCCTTACTTTATTCTATTCAAGCCAGTGTTAGTCAAGTTACGGACTCGGAGTAATAATAATTAAAATGACTGTAGACTTCAAACCCTATAACCTCATATGAGCAAATATTGATGTATCTTTTGTCAATTGACACGCTACACAAGTACACATATATAGGTAGGTAGGTCCTATATGATTTCCTAACCACTCATTCAACCGCGTGCTACATACTCTGATGACAGTAGAGGTAATATTGATACTGTCAATACTATCATCAATTCAAATATATCATCTGCCCAAATGTCTCGGGTTGGTGTTTGAACTATGGTTATTTAGAAGTCAAGTATACAAATATGTAGGTAAACTAAATGTGTACAATATTGAGGACACACGCGTAGGTCAAATTGTTAGTTGTCGGGCATAATGATGTTGGTATAAGTACGTATAATGTCCTCTATAATTTTCGCTTGTAGATTGAAAATAAATTGCTCTACATTTAGGCGGAACTACGATTAAAATGAAATGAAATTAGACGCAATGAGCACGGAGATAATGTATATAGGTAATATATGTATCCAAAAATATAGCCCTATTAGACAAAAAAAGGTCAGATTTATAAAACGGTAGACGATTTTAGATATTACAATAAGATGTTATAGGTTAAGGTTTATGTTTTATAATAATATAATAATATAGCCCCTTATTTCATGCAATTTAAAATAACGTTACAATATTTACAATTAATTATATACAGGTAACATGCTACTTATCCACTTATTTATAAACATTTATAAGTAATAATTTTACTCTTACAGCTGTCTATTAGGAAATATGTATATTAATTGCTTTTTTTTTAATAAAAGTGAATTTTACCATTTTAATTATGATTAAAATAATGAATAAATAAGTACCTACCTATTTTGCTAAAATGCACCGCTAGGTATACCGGTACCGCTTTTTGCAAAGGAGTTAAACATTAAACTTACGATATCAAAATTGCAAATTGTTATCTACTAAATCTAGAATACTTTATTTGGTGTAAAACATAAACGTTTGGGGGAGGCCTTTGCGCGCATAGCGCCATGCAATTAAATAATTTATATATAATAATATAATAATATATAAATTATTTAATTGCATGGCGCTATGCGCGCAAAGGCCTCCCCCAAACGTTTATGTTTTACACCAAATAAAGTATTCTAGATTTAGTAGATAACAATTTGCAATTTTGATATCGTAAGTTTAATGTTTAACTCCTTTGCAAAAAGCGGTACCGGTATACCTAGCGGTGCATTTTAGCAAAATAGGTAGGTACTTATTTATTCTTCGTCTGTAAAAGAAACACATACCTACATTATATACTTACAGATGGCTGTATAATGGATACCGGAAGCAATTTGGATTAGAAATGGCAAGATCCGTCCATCGTGCGCGTACGCATGTCATAGTGACGCGACAGATCCCACGGCGACACTAAGTCCATACTTACAGCATCACTCTTAATAGTCTTAACTGATCGTCGTCGATTGGACATTATGCGTGTCGCTGCAATTAGGTTTACGATCGCATAAAATAAACTTGAATCTGCCCCCGAAGTTTCGAAATCGATAAATATTATTCTCGTAGTAGGTACTGACTTTATGACTTAAATTAACTACATATATGACACGACTTGGAGAGTACTCGGTACTCACAATAAGAAAAGAGTTGGTTTACCCTGTACATTTTAGAGCGGGACTATCTTTTGGCAAAGCTGTCGACACATAAACAAATGCTATTTTCGCAAGAATTTGTTAAGTGTCATCGTGTAAAGTAGAAAAATGCTCAATACTGATGAATGATGATAGTTTGTTTACTAACTACATTAACAGTGTAAATATACGGTGCAAATATTACCACATCTATGATTGAGATTAAATAAATGAAGATACCTAATGCTTCCGCAACTTCGTCGGCTTCATTACGTCCTTCATGTATTTTAGTTAAATAGAAAACGACTAATTAACGATGAGGCTGTCATTACGAAAAAAATCTACGGTTGATCCTACCAAGTTTAGCAATGTACAGTAATTTTTAAAGTATTCTATAGATATTTCAAACAATGATACATTTAACTATGAAAATTTAGTTAAATGAAACATTGCGTTAAATATCGGTGGGTAAAACTTTAGAAATAACGATACTTTACTTACTACTAAACTAGGTAATTAAGTAGATTTTTTTCCTATTACATATTTTATGGGATTGTTCTAAATATGAAGAACTCTACATGAAGAAGCTTCAGGTAAATTGTAACTTTTTTTATTTTATGGTTACAGGGAAATATTTAGTCAACTGAAACGTTTTTTCAAACAATCAAGGACACGAAATTTACCCGTTGTTTACGTTTTTACTCAATTTATAGTTTATACCACAAATTACCGTAACTCACACCATCTGTATAATTCAATACACAGTTTGTATTCGTTAAACGCCAAGCAATGACTCAGTCAGTTCACATTGCATAACACATCCACAGGTGTTCTTTCGAAAATACGACTTCAGCATGATACGCCTTATGTTTCTGTATCGTGTTTATGTCGTGACAGGTGACATGTATCGCTTGTCGTTTACGGTGATTAGGTAGTGAGTCTGAGTTGTTGACGTTGTCGTTTTGGGGTCCGAATTAAACTGTGCGGATTTACATGAGGGGATTGTAACGAATTCAGTTCACGGAATTATATTGCACTTCGAAGTTTATTCTATCTTTAATATGATGTTTGAAATGAAGCGAAAACACACACAAGCGAATATATTTTCAAATACATAATTTTAATATTAGATTATCCTTCCTCCTTCTATCTGAAAGATATATAGAGGATACGTTTATCCTCCGAAACAAGAGACAGAAAAATTTACTCAGACAGTTTAGTTGCCCCATTTTGTTACAATATTGTCGTAATTTTACTTTGAACCAACATCCCAGAAGACACCATGTCAGTATGTCAATGTTCTCCAGTCTTCCGGCCGCTATAATTAGGGCTGCAGAAGATCAGTGGGACAGATGCTTGGCAGGCCAACCGCCACCGAAATAACGTGCCGAACGTGCCATTCAGTGTTTGTTAGGTTAAATAGTATTTAAATGTAGTTACTGTTGCTGTAACTGAAGCATTCCACTCAACTGACGTTTGCGAAAGTTACTTTTTTTGACAATATTACATCTTGGACAGACGCTATATTACATTTTTTAAACAAATCAAAAAGAAAGATTTCTTAAGTATTGGTGGACATCTCTTTCTCCAAAAAAAACTTGTCTATAGATCCATGTCATTTTTTCTCTAAAAGTTCTTTATGTTGACTAAAAGTTAAATTTAGTTAACAGCTAGCTCTTGAGCTTATGATACTTTTGAGGAAACAATATTAGATGTAAAAGTCACGTTATAAATACTAAATTTAATGAAATTACACGAAAAGTGTAACTAATATAATATATCTATACGTAAAGTTAATTTATCAGTGAAAATATTGTCTTCGATTACCGCGATAGTTACTCATGAAATAAAACTATTGAAAATACATCCCGATGTTTCGAATTCTTTGCAGCATTCGTTCCGAACGCGATATATTTCTTGAACCTAGGATTTAACATCTTACAATAAAACTTCGAACTTCATGTCACGAGCAGATAAATAATAATCGAGTGATAATGAATCGCGAAAACGTCTGAATTAACATCACGTTCAATAATCGTGAGCTTCAAATGAATTCGATTTAAAAGAGATCCATACAAAGTAAACAGATTTCTCAATTTATTGATATTTAATCGCAAAACGTTTTTATATAATCACTCTATTTATATCTTGATCAATGGAAGCTATTTAATCACTGATCGCTTTGCAATAAGCACGAGAAAGTGCAGTCGATTAACGGCTTAATTTCTATCACAGATAAATCTGACACTTCAAGCTATTATAATCTGTATTCCTGATGAATAAAGATTATTTTAAAATTTTCAAACATTTATGTTAGTAGTAAACTGTGGTTCATCCGGGCGGTTTAATAATAGACTCGGGAATTTGCGGATTGTCTCTGTATTCAAACAGGGACCGTGACGAAGGCACGAGGAATGCAAAGGATTAATCTGGTTTGAATATTCTGTTGTTGATTCTGTTTAAAATTATTTTTATCACGTATATACATTTACATATAGATAAGTCTGAGCGGTATTTACTTGAAAACTGTAGTTAGGTGCGATATAAAGAGTGCTCAAAATATCTAAATGTTTTTGAGTTATTGAAAAAAGAAGATATTCACACTATTTCTATCGAAAAAAAAAAACATAACATTGTAAGTAGGAATAGGTACTATGAAAATCTCATTAAGTAAGTTAATTGAGAACCACCTCCTTTATAAAAGTCGATTAAAAATAGACGGTTGTCTCCTTGGTATCATTGTCGTCGTTGTACGAAATAAATTCCCAATCGAAAATAAAATAAAAATTAGTCCTTTCCCGCCTATATGGAACACATGCTCAACCTCAACAAGCTACATACTTACACATTTACAACCGGACTTTTTAATAGCGCACAAAGCGGTCCAATCGAATGCAGCATCTCACCGGAACGGTAGCGCTGCCGCATGATCGCACGCGCATGCGATACCTATTATCACCTCCTACATTATAATTGACGATCAGTTTTTGTGTTATCTGTGGAAGACGCGGAAGCTTATTCTGTTGCAATAATTTGATATGGTTTTGATCTTATTTCGTTACGACCTGGAGTCGTGTCATGACTTCAGCCGAGTCGATCCGAGCCGTACAAAGTTTTTTTCGTTGTCACCAATCAGGGTTAGCGGCTCACACTGAGTGGTGCAGCAGCGTATACGTTGATTAAAGGTAATATTCCATTTCTGACCGCAGCTGCACTACTGCTCCGACACGTCGATGTTAAGGTGACAGTCCATTTCCAACGACAGCTGCATTACTGTTCATTTTACTATGGAAATTGACAATGACAGCGACGCGTTCAGTACCGGTAGTGCAGCTGCGGTTAGAAATGGAATGTTACCATTATTGTCAATTTCCATAGTAAAATGAATGACAAGACAATGAATGACAGTAACGTCGCAACAGTAGTGCAGGCTGTCGTTGGAAATGGACTGTCACCTTAACGGTCGTATCAAAACCGTGTCACATTGTTAAAATATTCGGCCTCTCGATCATTATTATTGTGATCAGTTTTTGCGTGATCTATGGAAGAAACGTTTAACTGAATAATAGACCTTATTTTCATTACAATTAAGTCTGTTATAATTCTGTAGGAGGTGGCGCGTGGCGACACTGATTCGGTCAGTTGGCCCGACGGTTGCTCTAATTTCGTGACAAATCGTGTTAGAACGGACGAATTAACTCATTAGTAAACAAATGTAGGGAAACACGCTCTATTAAAATCTTATGGAATGAATTTGTCATGTTTTTGTATTTTTATGCCGCTTTGTTTGCCAAAAAAACCTGGTTACGTAACCTACGAGTACTTGCAACATGCAACTTGCAGCATGTGGTTGTTGATGATTCGTCTTTTATGATAGTCCCCAATATCCCATCCTACAGTTTCTCGAAAAAAAAATCTGCGCATTTGAAATGAACTTGAACAGATTTCAAACGGATTGAGAGATAAATAATATATGTTCATAAAGTATCCCGTTTTTACTGCTCTTGAGTTTAATGCTGCATTAGTAAAGTTATTATATTTTTATAGTAATATTTAATATTACCGGCTCCCTGAAATAAGAAAGTTGCATAAAGCGATCTCCTTTTAAGGCCCGAAGAAAGACGGGTAGCGGCGCATGACTTTCTATCGCACTGCAGAAATAAACAGTAATTCGTGTAATTTATGTAATTGGCCAATTTGGCTTCCGACTCATTTAATTAACTTAATTGAGAACAATCTTGAAAAGTCACGGTTGTATGTTAATTGATAACAGTCACAGTATGACTCGTATGCTGTTTTATAAAAGTCATTGATTAAGGTCTTCTGATTCTGAAACATTTACTGCATGAATATTGCATTGTAATTGTAGCCCGCGGATTGAAGTTATAAGCGTCACTTTCTGTCAATTTTATTTACCATAGTTAGTATAGATACCTAGGTATCTACTTGTAGTCTTGAATTTAATTTCTAAGCGTCGGGAAACATTAGCATACGCACATTATGTGTCTTTGATGGGGGACTACCAGATTAGGGCGAGTTGGTACAACAAACATAATTGGAAACTGTATTGATTTACTTTGTCATGTAAACTGTATTGTTTTAGAGAAATTTCACGTCCAAGCTAACAACGCCATACACGAAAGATCATGCGATTAAGTCTATCTAAATCTTCTACTCATAAAAATCAAAGTCATTCGTAGGATTTTCCCTGGATTGGTCTGTGCCTGGATTCGTAGGTTAACAAGTTGGTCCAAAATAATAGTGTACCTACAAAATACCTGTTAGGTATATCATAGTACACAATAATACCTATACGGATCTAAATTACTATTCGAACGCGTATATCATGACAGAGAAATCTAACAATCACGATGACATGACAACTGTCAGCGTTTCTACTGCATGTGGTCAGCTTTCGCGTGAAATCGACGGATGCGTGCGCGACTGTGCGCTGTACGGTGTGCGCACGAGACGCTATAATGAGCTTATAGGTTTCTCCCCATAGATAGCTTACAAATTGTTAGATGTACATTATAGACTAGTGTGTAGACCTGTTTAATAATTAAACATTTTGCTACCAGTTATCCTATGATGTTATTATTTCTATCCTCCTGTATACATTTTTGTATATATCGTGCAACCTATTTAGAAACTTTTATGTAATAACTGACGATTCCAAATTCAAAAATAAAACAAGTGCTTCTGGGTCTCTTTCGTAATCGGAATACTACTTCTACATTGAAGTATTTGAAGTAGGAACTGACTCAAATTATTATATCAAGTTGAACGAGCATTTGTTGGTTAAAACAATTCCATAGGCAATTTTTATTTTTAGAAACAAAACCAGGAATATCCTTAACCTAATTATTTACTGAAGCTAATTCCTCTTTCTTTAATCCAGTAATTAAAGTTTGGAGAGCAGGTGTGTCTACGATACAACGTAAAAAACCGTATACTTAACGTCTCGACAATACTCCAAGCTAAGTATGTTAACAATGTAACCTTTTTGTCTTCTTATCATGTCTTCAGATAGAATCATCTGCGAGTTCCAGATTTTGTCTGATTATATCGATAAAAACTAGGTATCGATAAATCCAAGCAAAATTGCGAACTGTCAATCGCTTTCAAACACGTTGTGTTCACATTCTGTGGTAACTAGGTTTTCTTCAATATCCATATATATGCATTTAAGAAAATCTTGTACCTATTCTGTTATATAAAAAAGACTACCCTGAATTGCAAGCAGAATTCCAAGTCCATTTAATCTTAAAGACACGCTGAACACATCAATAAACTCACTCAATACAAGTGTCTTCTGAAAACTCCGAGTTCCAAGGATTCTGTTCACAAATTAGTTCAATTGCTTCAGTATTTCGCAGAAACGGACAAAAAGCGCTTTGTCCGACAAGGCCGAGCCCTTTCGGGGAACTCGCCAACTGCCATATAAGTGCAGACAGGGAGGAAGGTCGTTCCTCCTGATAGATGCGCGGGCGCAGGTTGGCGGCGCGCCAGCGCTGGATGCCCGAACAAAGCTTCACAAGATCATGCTGGTGATGTGACGTCGGAGTATGTTTACAAACAGGTTTCAAATCTAGTTCTTTGTTGTAGCGCATGTATTTACATAGTTTCCGAGATGAACGAAGAAGAAAAAAGTGGTGACTAGCATATTTAATTTAAAATGTTTAAAAACCTTTTATGGAAATTTTGGAGTATTCTATTTTTTTATTAGGAAATTTTTTTGGAATATAAGATAATTATGGGGTTTCTTGCTTTTTTATAGCGAACAGTAAATAAAACTGTCAAAGTTACGTATTTCTTCCAATATTCATTCTAGATTTAGAATCTTTCATTTATTAAATCATTTATTTACATACAATATATATACAGTGGTAGGTGCTACTAAACGAAATTAATTATTAGTTCCATATCTACCTCTCTTCATACTATACCTACTCGGAGAGATCATGATTACATCGCTTGTTTCTACAAATAGTGTCTAATTTGCGAGCGCTAGAGTTGGCAGTGGCAGCAGGAAGCGCACGCGCAGCTTTAATTGTGTCTTGACACTTCACACATCTTTGTTTGTAAATACACTCTAAATACAACACCCGGAAGAGTTCTAATTCAAAAGGTTTTTGTAGAGAAATTAAGTTTATAACTTTGGTGAGAGTTGGATTGGTGCCAAATGGATGCTGGATGTTTAAACCAGGAGGTTAACAGAAGATACTCGTATTAAAAGTGTATCTGCAGAACTACAGTTAAAGTACCTACTGATTATGAACTAGGCCATGTTGACAATACATGTAGACTATAGGAATCGAATTTAAACTGTTGTGAGACATATTAACATTGAATAATTTTACGGTTTAGTCTCACTTGTCGGTTTAGTCACTCGCGCGACATGTGACAAGTGAGTCTAAACCGTAAAATTATTCAAGACTGTAGTACTGTCAACATGGCCTAGCTCACAGAATCAATAGTTCTTTAGTAAATATATGGTCGGTTGTAACCGTCTGTAGACGACATTTTTCCTGGATTGTTGAACTTGAACCCTTGGACAGTAGGGAAACCTAAGTAGAGATTTACTCAGGCTGTAGAAGAAGCGTACCGTCGATATTTCTTCGGGGGACTACTTAAATTGTGTTTAGAGTCAGACCGTGAAAAGTCTGCAGCGATTTTGATAGCCCACACAGTGCAAGTATCATTTTAAACGTCAAACTTCTATGAAATTATGACCTATAGATAACACTTACACCTCGTGGGCTATCAAATCCGCTGCAGACTTTTCTTGGTGCGACTATAGATTTTTTTTGGTAAAATATTGAGATGGAATTAAGAGAGTCAGCTTTCTGACAAGATTATAATATCGCATGAGGATACACTTGTTGCACTATCTGTCCATTACTTGGGATGCACTTGTATCGATCGCGATCGATCGATCTGACCTACTTGCGCGCGCGCGGTAAAATTAGCGCGGGCGTTCACTCCGCTCGGGTTTCTGCGTGACCTAATACGATCTATAGATCCATCGATCCATGGCAGCGTGCCGGTTTCACTATCGACGGCCGTTAATCCGATGACATCATTGTGTCACTATAGGATCTATATCGTTATCGAAAGACTATCTAAATGCCTAGTCATATAAAACAGTTCCGTCATCCCACAACAAACAGCAAAGCTTAAACCGTTAAACGGTACCCAATATTTATTGCGTCCAGCTCCATTTAGTGCAAGTGTTTGAATGTAAGGTTATACCATTAGTGTATCGTGTCTTGCTTGCTTGCTGACTAAATTAATTAGAAAGCTAGTTAGTACACGTAATAAAACTGTGTAGATATCATCGCAGTCTGTGCTCTGGTGGCCACAAGAAATGCTGCTGCAATTAAATTCGAAATTATAGTATAAATGTCTGTGCAAGTAAAATGAAAATTCGTAGTCTTTAAAATAAAATTGTCGTGTATTAGTGTAAGCAGAGGCATGAAATATATTTGGTAGTACAAATAAGCCCTCGGGGTGTAGCCAAGGTGACAATTGTACATCGACAAACGTGCCTATGAAAATTCACTTGACTAATTTCTATAGGTACAATTTGATTTAATTTTCAATGGGCGTTTTCTATTAGGCATATATTATGTGGATTTTTGACACCAACGATTGAAGTAAATATTATAGACTGACAAAAGTACACTAATAACATACATGTGGAAGTAAGTCTGTCTGTCTGTCTGTTACCTTTCACACTTAAAGTGTTGTATGGCTTACTGCCGCTGCTTTGGTATGGGGATAAATAGTTTGAGACCCGAGGAAGAACATCGAAATATTTTTTGTGAATCATCATCAACGAAGTCGCATGCAGACGCTAGTGCATTTATAATTACACCAATTTCAAGGAATCAAACAGAAAACGATGTGACGCAAATCATTTTAAGTCCGAAATGCAAGTTCATTGAACTCGAGTACGCAGTAGTTCGGTACATTGGCTCACTATTTTTGCACTTCTGTTGTGACAGTAGTTGTTCGTTCAACTCTTGAATAAATAGTCGAGATGAAACAGATGGATCGTATCAATGACCCGCGGACATTTGTGGGAAATTTCCTTTGATTATTCTTTTATAGCGAACATGTGCGTAGAGAGTGTTTTGAGGAAGTGAAAAGTGCGCAAGAGATTTTACTCTCATTTACCTTTACTTACCATGTGATTAGGGTATTTGACTACTAGTGAAATCAAATTCTTTTTTCGAACTGTAAAACGAATTTGCTACTATGGAATTGAAGGGATGTTCACAAAAACAACATAACTGCTTAGAGCGGTTGACACTTTTTAAGAACATTGTTAATCGTTTCAGGTGTCAACCAGTGTAGTCAGTTAAAGGGTGAGTACTATTAAATTGTCGCAATTTGAATAAAATTTTATACAATAATATACAATAAAATTCAAAAATGTTTATTATTGGTAAGTTTATGATAAAATAGGCGAGCTAAAACCGTTTTACTGTTTGTCTAAAGCACGACGTGAGAATTCTCGGACTTTACTCTTGACCCGACTCATAGAATTTTGCACGGAATCATTTGTGATAAGTTTAGTACATTTAATCCACTTCCTTTTGAAATCGGGCAATGATGTGGCCGGTTGGCATGTTTTCCGCAATTTTGTTTTTATATTTGCCCAGTATTTTTCTATCGGCCGTAATTCTGGGCAATTTGGCGGATTTAATCCCTTTGGTACAACATCGACAGAATTCAAATTATACCAATCCATAGCTCTAGATGAATAATGGCAACTTGCCAAATCCGGCCAAAATAATGTCGAACAATTGTGCTTTTTAATAAGTGGCAACAACCTTTTCTTTAGGCATTCGGATATATAAATATCTGTGTTAATTGTGCCAGTGGTTACAAAAGGCGAACTTCTCATACCGCACTGGCATATCGCTTGCCACACGAGGAACTTTTTGGCAAATTTCTCGACTGGAATCACTTTTTCTGATTCAGGCAGACCCGAGACGTTGCGGGAAGAAAAGTATTGATTGCCTGGTATTGAATTGAAATCAGCCTTTACATACGTTTCGTCATCAATGATTAAGCAACCTGCTGTATTTTGAACAAACAAGGCGTACAATAATCTAGAACGTCGAACTGCTCGATTATACTGATCAACCGTTCTTTTCGGAGCTTTTTGTTTTTTGTATGTAACAATACCGCAGTTTATTTTTATTTTTTGTACATTGCTTTGGCTTGTTCCAACTTTTTTGGACACATCTCGGGACGAAATAGCCGGATTTTGATCAAACAGCTTACACACCTTTGATTCCAACTTTTTGTTCCGTTTTCTTGTCGGATGACCCTCTCGCTGCTTTCTTTCAGTAGTTTTACCTCGTTTTAGCTTTTTTATGGTCCTTTGCACTGTTCTCCGAGTTGTATTGCACGATTTTGCAAGTTCCAAAGTAGATATATAGGGATTCATAGTAAATTTTTGCAAAATTAAATCGCGCACGCTTTTTTCTTTTGACGACATCTTGAAAGACAAATACAAGTGAATGTTTTTTTTTAAGAATAAAAGATGCCAATACATTCTAATTTTGATATATATAATAAGTTTTACCAAAAAGGTTGAGAGTCTAGAAAAAAAAAACGGAATATGTTAGCGACAATTTAATAGTACTCACCCTTTATGCAGTTTTTGTAAATAACCCTTCAATTTATATGAAACACTAGCATGTGTGACGTCACGATCAAATCACCTATTCTTTATAGTTTAGTACGGTTTTAAAATTGAAATTGTGTCTAAAAATAACTGCTGTCTACGTTTCTCTATTAATCTTCTGGTGATATATTTCTAGCACCATGCTTTATGTAAAATAATCTATATATATAAATGCAAGTGTCCTGACTGACTGATTCATCAACGCAGAGCCGAAACTACAAAAGCCAGAAAGTTGAAATTTACACACCAGATTGCATTTATAAAGTGTACAAGAGATAAGAAGCAATTTTGAGAAATTCAACTCCTAAGGGGGTTAAAAAGGGGATGAAAGTTTGTATGGGGTTAAAGTTTTCTTTTAAGCTAGGAATTGGAAACTTCGTAAAAAATATATTATTAAAATACAAGAAAACAAATTTCAGCGTTTTTGAAAATTCATCCCCTAAGGTGGTGAAAAAAGGGTTGAAAGTTTGTATGGATATCAAAATTTTTTTCGGGTGGTGGACTTGAATCTTTGTATTTAGGGATATTATTAGAAGACAGGAAAAGTAATTTCTGCGTTTTGTAAAATTCATCCTCTAACAGGGTTAAAAAGGGGTTAAAAATTTTAATCCATTACAAATGCTTTGAAACTTCGTAGAAAGGCATAATAGCCGATTACAAATAAAAGTAATTGCAACGTTTTTGGAATTTCAACCCCTAAGGGGGTTAAAAAGGGGATGGAAGTTCGTCTGCGGGTGAAAATTTTATTTTAAGCTAGGAACTTGAAACTTTGTAAAAAAGTATCAAATTCAAATACAAGAAAACTAATTTCAGCGTTTTAGAAAATTCATCCCCCAAGGTGGTGAAAAAGGGGTTGAAAGTTTGTATGGATATCAAAAAATTTTTCGAACGCGGGACTTGAATCTTTGTATTTGGGGATATTATTAGAAGACAATAAAAGTAATTTCAGCGATTTGTAAAATTCATCCCCTAACAGAGTTAAAATGGGGTTCAAAGTTTGAATCCATTACAAATACTTTGAAACTTCTTAGAAAGACATAATAGCCGATTACAAAAAAAAGTAATTGCAACGTTTTTGGAAATTCAATCCCTAAGGGGGCTAAAAAGGGGATGAAAATTCGTCTTGGCGTGTAAATTTAATTTTATGCTAGGAACTATAACTTTTTGGAAAAAAAGGTAATAAATTAAAAAACATGAAAACTAATTCAAGCATTTTTGAAAATCATCCCCCAAGGTGGTGAGAAAGGGGTTGAAAGTTTGTATGGAGATCAGATATTTTGTGAATGCGGAATGCGGAACTTGAATCTTTGTATAGGGGCATAGGTACCTAAGAGAATACAAGAAAATTAATTTCAGCAACCAACATCAAAATCCACTTGACTTAAAACTTCATACAACTTGCTAAAAAAGAAAAGTACTTAATTTCAACATTGCTTGGATATGAAAATTATAGGTACTAAAGATGTAAAATGTTGAAGATAAGATTCCACGCGGACGAAGTCGCGGGCAACAGCTAGTTTATTATAAATACAGTCTTATAGCCTATTGTAATAGTAAGGTTACTACTAATTATTACAATATAATCGCGTTATATCTGTAGATACTGACAAACAACGCACAGCCAGACATAAACGATTGAAAGTAGAGCTTAAAAATTCAAATTTAGAACAACTTAAGACAGGTCATAGGTCACTTTAAACTCTCGCGTTTTGTACACATATTCAATTACACAAACGGGTCTACTAAAACACACACAAACGGGTCAGCTGAAAAGTCGGAATTAAAGGTAAAAACAATGAAATTATATCGCGGTAGACCCGTTTGTGTAATTGAATAGGTCATAGGTCACTCGAATAGTCTTCAAATATTGTAGAGCTCCACAAGTAGGCATTATAAGTTCTTGGCGGTTGAATTTCAATAATTTTTTGACAGAGATCAACAAGGGGGTTGAAAGTTTTCAACGACCACTACATAGATTAACTTGCGTCCGGAGGCTAATGTTGTAATATTAGGTATTGTAAAGTATAGGTACTTTAATTAAATTAAATTACAATACCTAAGTAATTTATTTCAATTTCAAAGCTTCATTGATTTTTGCTTGTTACATATTGAGTTTTTTACATAGAGTTATGAGCTAATGATATTATAATTGACTCGAAATCCAGACAGTACGAATTATCATCATAATTTGAATTATACGTGCGTGAGCGGTAGAAGTGTATCTAATTAGATTATTGTTTGTTTTTCTCAATAGATACACCTCATAATAGATATACAAATATATGTACAGCTAATAGTGTACCTATGTAGGTTGTAACTTCTGCCCACGAATTCTTCTTGAACGAATATTAACCCAACTATGACAAGTGTTCCGGTTAATAGAACTACCGTAAAGCTTAGAAGATTCAATTAAAAGATAACTAATTGTTCGTAACGGTATCGGTTCAGTTTTGAAAACCAATTAGTTGTTGAATGTTATTGAATTTATGGATTAATTCCGCTTCAGACTTGAATTATGATTTCGATTAAAGTCGACCGCTATTGTATGTCTACTGTCAAATAGGATTTATGGAAAGTTTATTTAGATGCGTTCGTGATAGTTATATAGGTTGGTTATACTTGTATGCCTATTTTGTTTATTTTCTGTGAGTAATACGGTAATTAGGTAGGTATGTACTTACATGCAAAAGTTTTGGTGGGTTTTTATAGATAGTTAAGTGCGTTAAATCAGTGTGTGATAAGGTACCTAAATAGTACATACAGCCCGATACGTAATATAGATATTTATCTGTAATAAAATTTTTTAGTTAAAAGCAAAGTTTATAGTGACACTTATTAATTATCTACAAGAGCACAAGAGAATGCATGTTATGCGAAGCTCGCGGTCGACAAAAACTAGAAATAAAATATTTTTCAGTTATTTTCAGTGAGTGGTGTCGCAACCGGCCTCGCTCGAGACGCGATGGCCGAATGTCAGCGGCGTAGGTCGCGAACTATTCGATTTTTGAACACTTGGAATAAACTACGCGTAGACTTTCATTTAAATAAACTACGCGTACACTTTCATTTATTTATTTGAATTAAACTACGCGTACACTTTCATTTATTTATTTGAAATAAACTACGCGTACACTTTCATTTATTTATTTGAAATAAACTACGCGTACACTTTCATGTATTTATTTCTCCTGAATATTGAAATGATTCGACTTGAACACAACAAAGTGAGCGAGTGTCATATTTTCATAAACATTTGACATTAATGTTGACATTGCCACACTTTGTCTTTGTGAGAGCCAAGAGTTAATAGCTTAGTCCAACTATACTTCACACAGGGAGATCTCAAAAACAATGTGAAAATTTTGAGTTTCGTCTAATATACTAAATTGAAGCTAGACCTAGTTGGGCCCCAGACTCCCATGAGCCGTGGCAAATTGCCGGGATAACGCGAGCAACAAGAATAGTAAATTGAAGCTAGCTGAATAATACTAAAAACAAGGCTTAATACCAAGATTAAATGCAGCTTTGTCATGTTCAGAAGCAGTCAATCTACCTGTCAATGTGCAAAGTGTCCACCGTAACAAATGGAAATGAGTCGATGATGATAAATCTACTGCTGAGGCTCCTATCATCCTTATGATCCTGATAAATGACTAGCAGAGGCCTTGTTGTATGTAGTTGTATTGGACGGTTCTGAAGAGCTAGAAGTAATCATGATATTTGATTACGAGTAGCATCTAGGAAAGGTCAATGTAGCTTAAAGAATGTGTAATTATGCTAGTTTTAAGTTCGAATACATAAATCAAAAGTCAAATGATGTTTGAATAGTCCTCTAGTACCTCTGAAACACATGTTAAATGCTATTATGGATTAATATTAACATAAATAAATTGCTCTGATAATTAGATTAAGATTGATTACGATTCATAAGAGCTTGTTGCCAGGCCTACATGAATAAAGTATATTTTGAGTTTTCAGTTTTTTTTGAGCGATATGTATTCTAAAGTAATATTTGTATTCTTGGACATCACCTGTATAATTTCTAAGTCATAAATAGTGGAATTTACGAGCGGATAGGTTGGAGCACATTACTTGTCACCGTCAATTCCACATGCAGTTTATATACAAACACATGACACACGGCTCGATTCTTACTTTAAGATACGTCAATTAATAGATCTGCAAACGATATGGATTATATATGTCAGTGTCAAATGTGACGTTTCTTCAAACAAATACTTCATTTTTGACACTGACATATCTAATCCATATCGTTTGCAGATCTATTAATTGACGTATCTTAAAGTTCGAATCCGGCAGACAGACAAATTATAAATACTGAGTTAGAGAGTTACTGAGATTATCTAATTCCAACGAAAATTCTGTAAAACGTTCTATAAGTTTTCATAAATGAATGTTGTAATTAAAACAACAATTTAAAAATATGAAACTATAGGTTTTCATAAATGAATGTTGTAATTAAAACAACAATTTAAAAATACGAAAAGTTCTAAGTATTTAATAAATTGGAAAATATTAATTTAAACCGGCATTAGACATTCGGTAGGTATATTACGTATATCATATAAAATGTTATTCAGGTTAAAAATAAAATCCACAAAAATTACCAAGTTTAGAGAAATAATTTCAAAATCGTGAAGTAGAAAGTTTTTTTTTTTTACAATATATAGGTTATTCTGGAAGGATCAAAATATCAATCTTCAAAAAAAGTCAAAAGGAACTTACGCAAAAGCTTCAGCCGAAAGCGCAATCCGGAAGTAACACCAAAGCCTATACGTTAGCCTTCTAGACTACAGTACACTACTACTACAAGAATACCATATATAATGGCTTTATTGTTTGAACATAACGGTTGGCGCGCGTTCGGCGCGGGAGTGCGGCGTGGACTGCGCTCCGACCGCCTCTGACGTCACCGCGCCCAATATAGCACCTCCACCATCCAAGCGATCTTCACATGCCTCCCTAACTCTCTCCCTGTCTATAAGGTCCTTTTTTCTGTGGACTTTACTAGGTATTTAGGTCCTTTTAGGTGGGTTGGTGGTGAAATGTGGAGCCGATGTTATTTTCGCCGGCGATTTTCGTCGCTTTTCCGCGCGGGCTAGCGTGCCTTAAAACGGCAATACGGGCGGCGCGGGCGCCAATGTGTATTCGCTTTGGGTTTGTTATGGGCTTTATTAGCTTTTAAGCGATGATGGCGCGGTTTTTATCGAGTTATGCTAATTATTAGGTAAATAATAAACGATCAAAAGTTTTATAGAAAGCTTCTATTAACTTATTAGTATTCAATTTTGAACTTAGAAATATTCTATGATGATTTAGGCACTCTTAAAACCTAACCTGTTCTAACGTTAGCCGTTATTTTAACGGGTCTGTTATCTAGTATACATATCTTGTATATCTAGTGTATATCATATATCTTGTATATGTTTAAGTTAAATTCTACTTTTATTAGAGTACACTCCACAATTTTTCATTTAAATACACAAGCTTTGTTTCAGGGACTTGAAATAATACCTATTATTATTTCAGTATATCCGCTAAGAAATTAGCACGCTAGGAAGAACCTAGGTCTCCTTTCATTAAGTACACCCGCTAATGAAGCTACAGTGAAGTAATAAATTACCGCGCAAATAAAACAAAGAGCATGACGCGCCATCTACTTGCTCTAGAAATAAACTCCTGTGCTATCCTTAGCAGATAGCGCCGTGCGTATCGTCCACACTGTTAAGAGGGGGCGTAAAGTCAGGAAGTTAGAAGGAAACAAAAGATATGGCACGCGCAACTTGCGGCGGAAGATATGGCTGTCACGCGGGTTTACATTTTATCTTAATTATTCTGAAAATATACTTCTGTTTAAAAGTTTTCTCGTCAGTTCTCTGGACTATATATCACAAGCTATTTGCTATAGTTAGTAAGCAGAGTAGGTAGGTAACAATATATAAATGTGACAAACGTTACATTATGACTTAAAACTTTACGGGAAACAAAGGGACCCCAATTTTGCCATGTTTGCATGTTTTTTGTCTATTCAGCACGTTACCCTTTTAAGGTCTTGATCGGAGTCTGCCTTTTCAAATATAGTCTACTTCCCGTGTGATTTACGGCATTTGCTATTAAATTATTGCGTTATCCCTCCTCATAAGAGTGTGCATATTAGTTTCATCGTCCACGTTGTAAACTAACGATTTTAAACCTTATTACCAAGGCATAAGGTCCACCGATAGGCAGTAAAGAGCGTTACTTCGTTCTGTGTTTGAATATTTTTATAGCGTTCTAATCTTAGATGCAAAAACAGGATAGGAATTAGTGCTCAAACGAATGAATGGAAATTTTATGGTGTGGCCAGGGTTTGTATTCATATTGCTTTTTTACAGAAGGTTAATGCATTGCTGTTTGGAATAGAAAATAAATAAAATTAATCGATGCTAGAACTATATGGAAATAGTTATTTACGATACGATACAAGTGCGGAAAAGAGGAAATGTGAATTACCTATTCGCATGTGTATCGTACAACGTTTTGCATTACATGGCCCTTTAAACTTTTGACATCGCACGAAAAGTGCTATTTTACTTTACGCACTAGTGCGAAAAAATAGGACCATATGTACTGTAAAAAATATTATGAGATGTTAAAAAATACCTCTGTTTGGGGTTCAGTAACGAAAAAATTATGTTAAGCATAGAAGCGATTCTTTAATTTATTTTTGGTGCTACTTGCGGAAAAAACAGACAAAGGATACAAATAAACTGAAACTGTATAAAACTGTATAAAACGGAAAATATACTCGATTCTGGGATTATACGGACATCGACTTGCGTGTTAGTCACACTTCTTTATTTTATTTTCCATTCAGACGTTCCAAGTTTTTCCGACAATGATTACGATCGGTGCGTGCGCTGCCATCTGTTGGCATTTTCCTACACTAGAATAGAGTTTATTGAGAGATCTCAGAACGTTATCGCCAAATAAGCATCCCATGGGTCTGTATTTGAGAAAATTACATACATAGGGACACATATGCATGTCATATCTTTTTTGTCGTTTGTCGATTAGTCCTGATTAGTGAAATAATAATTTTCTTGTCCGTTTTAAAGCTTTTCACATATGGGCTTAAAGTATTATGATGAAATAGTTTAAGAGACACTTGCAGATAAGTGAGCCAAGCGACATTAACGTGGAACCTATTCGTCACGGACAAAATACATCAGCATAATTATATTCAACAATTTATTGTACAAACAGCAACACTCCTACTGTACAATTGTACATCGGACGGACCTTATTACAAAAGACATAGGGTCCACCGAATTACAGTTAAGTGTGTGGGCAATGGTACGCAAGAGAAGTTAAAAATTCCAGTCAACGAAATTAAATCCCTCCCTATAAAGCTGCATTTCCAATGAGGCGCAGATGAGTGGAGACGTGTGGGAATCAAAAATAAATGATTATGATCAATCTCGGCTCATCTTCTCCTGGAAAGGCAGCTTTAGTTGTGATCCTGCCTTAAACTAATCCTACCTTCGTGTGCTGTACTGGCCGCTGCTGGTTCTGTGCCTCCGCCACGTAGTTCTTCATGCCGGCCATGAGCACGGTGGCTCCGAGGAACTTGTTCAGCAGCGCGCGCGCCTCCGTGTCCTCGCTCGTGTCGCCTTGCTCGATCACTGGAACAAACATATCGGTCAACTAATGCAAAAACAGTTCTTCGTTACTTACCATACTTTCGTTAATAACATACATAAACGTTTCGTTAATTTCGTGTACCTATATACAGTAAAATTTGAAGTTGTTCAGATTATTTGAGCACAATATGGAAAGGGTAGAATCAACTTTTTAGTGATATTTTGGAATTTAAATGTATACCAAACATACCTACACTTTTGTGGTAGTTACATATAGGTAAGCCATAATGGGCCATCTCCTTAACATATTATTATCAGTAAGAGACACAAAATTTCTTCTCAATCTGTGTCACTATTGTCCCTAAAAAAATATCAACAAAGGTAAAATGAGAGAACTAAATAAAAGTAGGTATTTTACGTTTTATAATAAGCCACTTTTTACAGTGCACTTTCGAGCAATGATCGCTCTGATTTCTGACATTGGCAAATCGCCATTAGGATAGAGCTTTTAAAACCCAAGTCGTTATTTATCTTAATAGCAGGTAATAAAAATCAAATTAATAAACTGATATTCCAGAAACCATTGCTATAAAAAAGGTATCATTGTATAAAGGTTTTAAATAATCATTGTATTAAATTAACCTTTTCTTTTCGTAGCGTGATTCAAGTCACGCGAAGAAACTCACCAATGTCAGCATTCTTCATCCTAGTCAAAATATCCTGAACTCCAGTGACCTTCGTCGTGCTGTCAAGAAAGGAGCGCTCCTGCGTCTTTCCCCCCACTCTCGTGGTTGTGGTGGTGGTGGTGGTGCGGCCCCCGTGGCGTTCGGTGGTGGTGGTGGTGCGGCCACCGTTGCGGTCAGTGCTGGTGGTCACGATGGCGTCCTCGACGGACCCGAGGCTGTGCTCGCTGTCCGTGCGCGCTAGACCTGTGGGCAGTAGTTTAATAAAATCATTTGTTTTTTATGAAACGTCTACACACCCACACCACGTCTACACATGTGCAAGTTGTGAAAATTTTATAAAGTTATTTTAATTTTTAACAAGCAGAAACGTCTGTGAACGATGCTATTTGGCTTAGAATAAATTTAATGGTGGAAAAATTACTGTCTTGAGTGAGACTTCACAGCCTCTGGATCGATACTCCAGCGCTCTGCCATCTGAGCCACCAAGACCTCATCCATAGCCAGCAAATCTTTCCACCATATTATGGGTCAACCCTAGCGACATCTACCGTAAGACTGTTACACTTCTTAAACGGCTTCCGTTTATAGACCGATCGCTTAAATGAGTCCTCGCCTGCGCGGTAGGGGGGTGACGGGGAGTGACGGCAGGCGCCCGCACCTTCCTCGCCGCCGCACGTCGTCCCTCCCCGTCGCCCCCGTACCGCGCAGGCGAGGACTCATTTAAGCGGTGGGTCTATAATGGTAACATTCCATTTCTAACCGCAGCTGCACTCCTAGTACTGAACGCGTCGCTGTTATATTGTCAATTTCCATAGTAAAATGAACAGTAATGCAGCTGTCGTTGGAAATGGACTGTCACCTTAACTGGTAACGGTTTATAAAGTATACTGTAGACCAACCAGCGTGTTGTGAGGAGTCGCTGGACAGGCTGTCGCGCAGGCCCGCGCTGCGCAGGATCAGACCGGCCTTCGGATACGCGCTCCGCTCGCTCTTTGATGTATCAGCTGATAAATAAAATAAACATTAATATAACTAGGGAACAAATCATCATCATAATCATCATAACTTTGCTCTTGTCGGTGGAGCAGTCGCCAATCATTTCTTTCTTGTGCCAGTCTTTTAATTTCCACATACAACGCATTATCACAAATCCCATTATAATATTGTTTATCTTTGTGTTTTTAAGTAGTCACACTACTACTTACATGTAAATCGAAACTTACTAGGTATTTATAAATTTTAAACAGAAATAAATGTCATATACTTACTAAAGACAAAGTGATAAAGGCTTACGAGGGCAGAGCGTCAGAGGGCCTACCGCGAACACCGAAGTTCGCAAATTGCAGGCTTCTTTTTCTGTCACTCTAATTACGCCTCAATGGGAGTTAAAGAGAAAGATGCCCGTAATTTCAAGTTAGTGGAATAGACGCTTCAAAAAGTTACTACGAATCTTAGTGAGTTAGAATAAAAGCGAGCTTACTAGAAACAAATGATTCGTGAATAGATTGGTTAAAGACAGAAAGTTGATTACGGAACCAATAATTTTGCGGTTAGCACGCGATATACTTACGTGCGTTTGCTTTTGGCGAGTTCCGTATACGGTCAATGTCTTAAATATGTATACAATTTTGGTTTTTATTACAACTGAATAACGTGCGAAAGTGTTGATATACCTTTGACATCGAGCATACTCAGCATGATTGGTGCAGAGAAACGACATCATGTTCATAACTCATAATGCGTCAAATGCGTGTCTAATTAAGATCTAAAATTTATAGCACTTCGTTATGCTGGTCTTACCTATTATTCAACGTTATTAGGTAGGTACAGTTTTTTATAATCGGCAATATTGGTACTGGGTACTGGTACTACTTACCAAGCAAACTTGGTAGAAAATTTATTGCTATTTCCAAATTTTACCTATAAATCACGTTTCTATTCTTAAAAAAAACTTCTGTTCGCGTTGTGTACAGTCGGCATTAAAAGTAGCGGATCAGACTACGCGTGAAAAACATCTTCCATTCTCTAATAACTTGACAAAAGCAGATATTATGTCGCGATATATCCCCATTTGTAAAAGTATTCTTGGGTGGCAGATACTATATTCGCATTGCTTTATCCGCTACTATTTATGCTGATTGTACTACAGTCAGCAGCAGAATAGCTAAGCGGGAAACTGGAGAAGCGTTCAAAATTACCTGCTCTTAAATAGCAATTAGCAATTATTTTAACAAATATTTGTCATCAGATAGTTTTGAATACCTACCTATCCCGCATAGCAGCTTCTACCGATTATACCTACGTATCTAATTATGAAAAAAAAATTAAAACGTAACGTAACTTACATGCACTCTTAATGTACTTCTCCGTGAGCGATTTCACGGAGCTCTGTCGGACGGTCTTCCTATCCTCCCTCCTTTCTTTCTTCTCCGTCTTCTCCACCCGGTCGACCTTCTCACTCCTATCCATGATTCTCCGCTGGCTGTCGGTCTTCTCCATCCTGCCAATCTTCTGTTTCTGGTCGTTTCTGACCTTGGTGACGTCACTGATACTGACGCCGCCTAATGTGTCTGACTCGCGTCGGTCGCTATGCGTAAACTGTTCTAAAGTTGCTCGCTCTTCTTTCTGTAAAAGAAACGAATACTCGTAGTTATGCATATTAAAGTATGGAAGCCGTACAAGTGAGGCTTGGGTTTATAACTTAGATACAGAGTAAGTAGGAGGCACTCTAGCGCCACCGTTTGTCACTCACCGTATGTGCCTCGCTATAGCTCGATCCAGTGTCGCCTCCGAACCTCTTCGTGGTAGTAATGGCCGCCAAGCCGTGTAGCCTTGAAGGGGGCTCGCCCTGAGCCCTCAGTAGAGACTCTAGCGCCGCCGGGTCGGATGCGTACGCCGTCACGCTGACTTCGCCTTCCGGCGCGCCTCCGTTACGTGAGTGGAACTCTTGGCGGACGACCGTGCCTTTTACTGCGAAGTAATAACAGCATTAGGGTCGGTAAAGAAAAACGCCTGTGAGTTAAGTACCTACATTGCACACAAGCTTTAAATAGTTAAGTTTTTCAATGCTATATAGTCATACCCTACAGTACCTAAGTGCCTCAAGTGGCCATGCTAGCTGTATAGAAAAGTGGATGCTTAATGCTTATGTTAGGGCACCGATTATTAGAAACAAACATACAGATGTTAAAATGGAAGTAGCAATAAAACAGCGGCCAAGTGAACAACTTTGCAGTAAGTCGATAATTCTGGCGTTACAATTTACCATAAAATGAGTTTGCTATTTCACCAGTCCTCGAGGCTCAATCTATTGATTGCCGAGTGTTGTTTGGACAGCCAGTCACTACTGTTTCAATCCAAAGTCGCGTAGATCTTATCTTAAATAGATAACGTTTTCGAAGGAATAGGGTGCGTCATTGACAGGTAATGCCCCTTACACAATCATACTAACGGGATTTAGTGCATAAATATTTTATAATTTAGGCAGGTACTTAGGTAGAAACTATTCGGTACTTCCCCGTTCTTTCACTGAACGTGCAGAAGATTGCAGCGAACGGACCCTTAGCTTAGATTGTCGCCGTTATCTTTTGAAACGAAGCAATTTACTTCGTTATCCGTAACGCGGACTTCTAAGAATTTCAACAACTTCCCTCGTCTGTATACAGGAAGGCACAAAAATATGTTGATGAATTTTTCGAAGTGCATATTGTTGTACATTATTGTTGTTGGTACCTAATTTTTACCAAAGTTTTGCGTTTGTATATCAAAGCCGAAGGAGAATATCTTGAAGATAATATTATTTTATTTTGTGTCAGTTAAATGATTGTAGTAGACATTTTGTAAAAGATGTGTACCTAACTAAGTATGTAAGAACATTATTCTTAAAACAATTTAACTTATTTTTGAGCCAAAGGCTGATGGGTGACGGGTTATCTAAATAACAGTAAGAGTAAATATCCTAGACTCTGTAGCTATTTTCCAGTAAGACTAGTCCGAACAATTCTTGGTCCATTTATAGGCACCTACCACCTACTACATAAAACGAACCACAGTCGTCAAGTGGGTAAAAACTAATTTGATTGGTAATGGTGGATTTTTAAGTTTTAACTAATTTGATTGGAAATCCGTGGTCTCTGCCTACCACTCCGGGAAATAGGCGTGATTATATGTATGTAAATAATATTAAAATAATTACCTCACTTTGAGGTAATTAAATAAATCACCGTAGAAAACGAAACAATAACTGTAAAACATTTACCTACAATACAAATCGAAACTATTAATTCACGGTAAATCGGGACACCATAGCACAAGTCTCTTTACCACGCACAACAATAAATAATACCCAGTCCAACAGTGAAAGACACAACCGTAGCACGACCGCAGAATAACTAAACAGTAGCCACAGCACAGCGACAATGATACCACGTTCACAAACCAAGTATAACGCGCGAATGGCCGGCGCTAAGGTCTGAAACATTGCAACAGTTGCAAGAGAAAGTGAAGTTTCAGAACGCGAGAAAAACTATGGGTTGCAACGAATGCTGTAATCTTTTGTGATAGAGGCTTACTTTTGTAACTGCAATGTAGGCTGTCTACGTATAGAAAAATAAACTGTCTGTCAATCGGAAGTCGTCAATATATTCACATGTGCTATTTTACATTCGTGCTTATTTCAGTAGTTAAATCCCTATTTTACACTGGCGACGAAAGGAAATAAGGAAAAGCGTGTTTGCGGTAATTTATTCTCACCATACATATATAAAATAGGGCAAGAAAATGCCGATTGGTAAAATAAAAGAGTTTGACGTTAAAAACGGAACATGGTCGGCTTACATTGAAAGAATGGAAATGTATTTTAAGGTAAATGATATCAAACCGGAGAATCAACTGCCTACATTGATAGCTACAGTCGGGGACGAGGCGTATGAGCTGATAACGAACCTCGCGAGTCCGAAGAAACCATCGGAGCTAACATACGATGCAGTTGTCAAATTAGTCAGAGATCATTTACAACCGACTCCGTCAGTTTTAGCGGAACGTTACAGATTTAGGCAAAAGAGACAGGGCACGGAATGTATTAGCGATTATGTGGCGGAGTTGAAGAAGGCAGCCCGTTTTTGTAAATTTGCGACTAATCTAAACACTGATCTGCGGGACCAGTTCGTATGTGGTATCAGAAGCGATCAGATTAGAGAACGTTTGTTTGCCGAAGATGAAGGTTTGACCTTCTCGGACGCGGTTAAGAAAGCGACGACTTTAGAGGCCGAAATCAAAGATTCGGCTGCGGTTGACGGTTCGGCGGGAGCGGTTAACGGCGAGGGTGCTGGAGCGGGAGCGGACCCAGTACACGCTATAACCACGGCATACGGTCGGCGTATCAACGCTGGCGGCCACGGAGGACGTGGCGGAACGCGCGGATCGCGCGGACATGGTGGTTCACCAGGGCGGAGTTCGGGCGGAGGCACCCACCACTGCGGCGGGTGCGGTGCGAACAGCCATACTTACCAGACTTGCAGGTTCCGGAGTTACGAGTGCAGCCGGTGCCGGCGCATTGGCCATTTGCGTCGCGTCTGTCCAGAACTGACAGCAGAAGGGTCGCGCGATAGACGGACTAATTTACATCAACTATGCGGGAAAACGGAAGATGACGGAGTAGAGCATCGCGCGTTGGAGGCCTTGCAGGAGGAAGATTTTCATCACTTATGCTTAAGTGACTATCCACCGGTGAGATTACCTGTTTCCATTAATAATCATTCACTGACTATGGAAGTCGACACGGGGTCGGCTGCGTCCTGCATAAGTAGTGAGACTTACAACACCTATTTCAAGGATATTCCTTTACAACCACCAGGTGCTTCCTTTACGTCTTACAACGGAACACCACTGACTCCTTCCGGAATGATAAAGCCCAAGGTTCGTTATGGTGCTACAGAGAAAGAGTTAGAGTTGTTTGTGATTAAGGGTGGTAAAACCCCATTAATAGGTCGACATTGGTTAGTGGAATTAAAAACAGGCATTCCGATTTTTGATAACTGTCATCATGTAGGTGGAAATAATGAAAATTCGAAATTAAATGATAACATTAAAACTTTATGTGACAGGTATAAGGAGTTGTTTCAAGGCGGTTTGGGGCGGTACACGGGCGGTAAAGCGACGTTGCAGTTGCGGCCCGGCGCGGTCCCGGTATTCCACCGTGCGCGTCCGCTGCCGTACGCGCTACGCGCACGCGTCGACGCCGAGCTGGACGCCATGCTACGCGACGGTATCATCGAGCCCGTCGACTGTTCCGACTGGGCCTCTCCATTGGTACCGGTAAACAAACCAGACGGCTCTTTAAGGATTTGTGCGGATTACAAGGCGACTGTTAATCCGGCATTATTAGTAGACCGCTATCCACTGCCAAAGATTGACGATTTAATTGTTCGATTGGGCGAATCACGTTTCTTTTCAAAGATCGATTTATCACAAGCGTATAATCAAATAGAGTTGGATTCGTCTAACAATTGCACGGTTATAAATACTCATCGTGGTTTATTCAAATACAACAGGCTTGTTTTCGGTCTTGCTTCTAGCCCAGGTATTTTCCAACGAATTATGTGTACTGTGTTAGGCGGAATTCCCAACGTCGAAGTGTTTTTGGACGACGTAGTAATTGGGGGCAAGAATGTGTCGGAGCATATACAGGCGTTAGAGACAGTTTTCAATCGGTTACGTCAAAACGGGTTAAGATTGAAGGCTGCGAAATGTGTATTCCTAGTTAGCGAGATTAAATATTTGGGGTATGTTCTAAGTAAGGACGGGGTCAAGACGGACCCGGATAAGATAGAAGCAATCACCAAGATACCCCGACCGAGTAATGTCACAGAGTTGCGGTCATTTCTTGGGTTGATTAACTTTTATGCAAAGTTTGTTAGGCACTTAAGTGGACGGCTCGTACCACTGTATGATTTATTAAAGAAGAACGTTGAATGGCACTGGTCGAAGGATTGTGAGCAGGCGTTCGTAGAAATTAAAACAGTGTTATCCACTGCGCCGGTTTTAGCTTACTATGACCCAGATCGTCCTCTGAGTTTGACTTGTGATGCATCAGCACGGGGAATTGGTGGAGTTTTGTCGCAACCAAACCAGAGTGGAGGGGGTGAACGTCCAGTCGCTTACATTTCTAGGACGCTAACGGACGCAGAGAAAAATTACTCTCAAATACACCGTGAAGCGTTGGCAATAATTTTTTGTGTCAATAAGTTTCATCAGTACCTTTATGGTAGGCATTTCACACTTAGGACTGATCACAAACCGTTGGTATCCATTTTCGGGCCGCACACAGGAATACCAGCTATGGCCGCTAGTCGCATGGAACGCTGGGCTCTGATTTTATCAGCATATACGTACACTATCGAGTATGTTCGTACAAACGAAAATGGAGCAGACGGGTTGTCTCGGTTACCGGTAGTCCAGTGCGGAGAAACGAGCCCGACGGCGCCCGAGCAGACATACTTACATTTTATTCAGCAGGCATTGTTGCTCAACTATGGTGAGGTTTGTTCACAGACTGCCCGGGATCCCATAATGGCACGGGTTTTAAGGTACATTAGAGAGGGTTGGCCCGCCGATTGTGACATAATTGGTTTACAACCATTTTTTAATAGGAAAGTCGAATTATACGAAGAGCTGGGTTGCGTTATGTGGGGTTACAGGTTAGTGATTCCGGAGTCATGCAGGGATCGGGTATTACGGATGCTCCACGAGCCTCACATGGGTATAGTGAAGTCTAAAGCTTTAGCTAGGAGTTATGTCTGGTGGCCCGGGGTCGACGAGGCAGTAGAGCGCATGTGCCGCGAGTGCGACGCGTGTGCAGTACAAGCGGATGCTCCCCCAAAGCAAGCGCCTTGCATGTGGCCTTGGCCGGATCGACAATGGTCCAGAATTCATCTCGACTTTATGGGTCCAATTACTGGAAAGAC
Organism: Cydia fagiglandana; assembly: GCF_963556715.1. Taxonomy (NCBI): domain Eukaryota; kingdom Metazoa; phylum Arthropoda; class Insecta; order Lepidoptera; family Tortricidae; genus Cydia; species Cydia fagiglandana. The sequence goes on along the minus strand of NC_085944.1, from coordinate 539,920 downwards.
TTATCTTGTAGTAATTGACGCGATGTCCAAATGGGTGGAAATATTCCACATGACTAGTACCACAGCTACCGCTGTGATTGCCATTTTGTGCGAATTATTTAGCAGGTGGGGGATACCCAAACAAATAGTTTCAGATAATGGGCCACCTTTCTCTAGTACCGAAATGCAAAATTTCAGCCAGGGACTCGGTATCGAACATATTTTTTCTGCACCTTATCATCCAGCTTCAAACGGTCTGGCTGAAGTTACGGTAAAAACTCTAAAGAGAGTAATCAAAAAAGCTATTTATGAAAAAAATGATGTAAATAAGGCTCTATGGACTTATTTGTTATATTATAGAAATACGGTTCACCCCACTACCGGCCAGAGTCCAGCCATATTACTTCAGGGTAGGAGTCTTCGTACCAAGCTCGACACTTTGAAGCCCGACACTAGGGCCGTGGTGCGTCAGGCGCAGCAACGGCAGAAGTTAGCTGCGGGAGGAGCACATAGGGAACTAGGGTTACAAGAAGAGGTTTGGTACAGGCAATACCTTAAGGGGGAAAAATGGGCCCCAGGTCAAATAGTGCATAGAACCGGGTCGGGTGATTATAGCGTCAAGGGGGCTGATGGGTCAGTGGTACATAGACATGTCGATCAATTAAAGCGGCGATCGGGTAGACAGTCTCATGTATATCCCGTTCCAGAAACTTTAGAACCTGATATCCGTACAAATCCTAATAATGAAAGAGTTCGTAAACTTAATGTAATAAATGACCCTGACGATGACGGTCTTGAAATGGAGACCCGGACGGACTCAGTCGGGCGGTCGGTGGGATCGACGTCAGACATGGTGGTGTTTCCGGAGCATGCGTCTCAACCGAGCGTTTCTCCCTCTAAGTCACCACCTGGGTCGCCTATTTTTCAAGATGCTTTACCTAGCGCGCCACCATCGCCAAATGTTTCTTCACCGAACACACCGTCACCGCCCCAGGCTCGTCCTTTTAGGCAATGCCGCCTTAAGGGAATTACTAGGTTAGATCTATAGTTTTGTTGTTGTACTCATTAAGGGAGTCCTTTAGTTTGATGTGTTATTAATAATTTATTGTGGAGGAGTGCAATGTAGGCTGTCTACGTATAGAAAAATAAACTGTCTGTCAATCGGAAGTCGTCAATATATTCACATGTGCTATTTTACATTCGTGCTTATTTCAGTAGTTAAATCCCTATTTTACAGTAACGTGCCGGTGAATAAGATGTTGAGACGTGACTGTTGATTATTTTGATTGCTTAGCGAGTTGACCGGCCTGGTGGACCAACAAATATAAGATCGCTGTACGATGAGATTATGTGCAGTTATAGTAGTAGCATACTTAGTAGTAGTGTTTGCAACGATAATAAATACAATTTTCGGAGAAATCTCACACAGTTTTTGGATTCCTCATGTTTTTGAAGAGGACTCAGTTTTTTAGACTTTAGTGATTAGTTTAAACTTTTGGGAATCTCAATTAAAATGTTTTTAAACATACGAGTGAGACGTGTTAGTCCCCTGTTTTATAGCCTAGGACATGACCGCGGAGATATATATAGTTTGAAATCTCGAAAAACGCCACTCGATTCAAAACACTGAACTTCACGCGTGAACAGCCTAATAGAATATCGTAAAACTAAATTGAATTCCTTTTTCTACTATACTAGTTCTTATAGGTCCTAGAGCTCATGTTACGCTGGTTAGCTTTAAGATTTGAATTGTATTATGCTGGTGCAACGACAATACAACCCGGCTGAATAAATACATGCGTAGTGAGTGATCGTGAATCAAGCGAACAGTTATTAAGGTTACTAACAGCAACTCTCTTTGACCATTGGAAGACCTTATTACATTGCATTAGGGTTCAGAATGGTCTGTTAACAGTGTCGACGATGGAATTGTCACCGATCTGAGTAACGAGGTCACGCATGTTCATTATTGACATGTGTGACCGCTAATTATACGTTTTCGGTTTTATTTCTTAATGCAAAGTATTGTTTATAAAAATAAAATTAATGCTATTAGGGTACATTAAGGTAGTTTTATCGAAATTAGAGAAGATGCTTTAAGGGGTTCCCAGAATGAGAAGATTATTTCTTAGGTATGTTACCTACCGTTAATATAAGGGAATAGTTGTTATATTCTAAAGTAAAGGTTGGTACACTTATATTAAAACAGCTTTGCTTGTGAAAAGTTAAATCTCCGAAAAAACATTGTACTGCCACTTATACAGTATGTGTCCGACCATGGGGCTTTAATTCCAGGGCCTGATTTTACTCGCTAAACTGAGCTACTTTTACTATGGGACCAACCTTAAAATCGGGGAATTTTTTTTGGCTTTTCCATAGAAAACGTCGACATCTGATCAGACAAAATGTATGAAAACGTAAAAAATTTTTTCGGGATTTCGGGGTTGGTGTCATAATAAAAGTAGCTCAGTTTAGCGAGTAGAATCGAGCCCTGGATTTAATGCCCGATGGTCAGTAACACCCTGTATACAATTTCAAAAGTAGTTTGTCATTGCGATGACAAATAAATAATGATTGAAGTATTTATCCATCTTTATGTAAGTAATAAGTACCTACATTTTAAAAATTTTGTCAATGTCCCCAGATTGCCAAACCTAATAAGTGTAAAAAGTTCAATGCAAATCAAAGCACCATATAATGCTTACCTTGATAATTTGAGGCGCCATTTCTCAGCGCCTTGATGCCGAAGAGCGGCCGTCCGTCCGCATCGAGCGGCCCCGGTCCGTAGCTCGACGTGATCACGTCCAGCGGTCTGGCGATGGCCTTGGACGGGCTCGGCGCGCGACGCACCTTCTCACTCTCTATCTTCTTGCTGCTGAACGTCCTCATCTCTGATGTAGTCTTCTTTAGGTTACGGTTCGTCACCCAAGATGGTTTCTCTTCTTGTTTTGGTTTCCTGTCCACTTCAATCGTTGTCTTGATTATAGTTTCCTTTTTGGTTGTTTCTCTTGGAATCTTCCATTCGGGACTCGGCGATCGCTGATGCATTCTTTCGACAGGGCTTGGAGATTTCCGCTTAGGTGAAGGTGACCTTTTACCGTTCAAGTGCATTTCAATGGTGTCGTTAGATGTTTTACGCTCGTACGATTTTGTAGTAACTTTGCTTTCGTATTTCTGAGATTGCGATAAGTTTTTTTGGTTTTCTTGTTCAACGGTTCTTTTGTTGGTCACCTCCGAGAACTTTAGCTTGTCATTTTCGTTGAGACCAACCTTTTTCATGTAAGCCGAAGCGTATTCATTGAAGCGGTTGGGCTTCGGTTTGGGTGAAGCCGTTTTGCTCGGTGATAGAGGTCGCATCTTTTTGTCTGGACTACGCTGGCGGACGGGGCTTCTGGTTTTCACTGGAGTGGATTTAAGAGCGGGCTTCTCAGGGCTGTGTGGCCTATGGTGTGTATTTTGTAAAACTTTAGTAGGTTCCTTGGCATGTCCGTTCAAAATTGTCTTCGTATGTTCCTTGGAATGATTACGATCAGGAGATACGGTTTTCTGTGTCGCCGTTTTTATGTGACGTTCTGGGGACACTGTTTTGACTGGTGCTGACTTTGGTTTCCGCTCAGGAGATCTCACTCTTTGCAGCTCCGGAGTTTTGTTCCTCAAATGGTGTTCAGGCGAAGCTGGTCTGAGGCGCTGTTCTGGAGATTTGGGCTTAGTCTGCCGTTCAGGGGATCTGTTCTTGGGAGTACTCACAAATGTATGCTTCGCAGTTTTAGTAAACGTGTTAGTATCCGTTACGTGCTCGGTCGCCATCTTCTTCTTAGCTACTCTTATCTGAGCTCTGATACGCCGCCTCTGCTCGTAACCCACGACCTTTTCCAACTGAAAGGGATAAAGTTAGTGTAAGATTAGGCTGGCAACGAATATACAGATAAAAATTATAATCATGCATATGGCGTGCTTACTGACCATTTGTTCCAACAGGTCGAGGTCGAAGACGTCCTCGATGCAGGGCTGGTGGTGATCGAGGCTGGACCGGCGCCGCTCGCTGCTGACGGTGCTGCGCTCGATGCTGGTGCGCCGCAGCTCCACACCAAACTTGCCGCTCCCGCGGCGGCTGCTCACTTCTACTTCCTCCGCTTTGGTCTCATCTCGGATCTGACTTGTCTTGGTAGGCCTCTGGTAACCAGGAACTTTCTCTTGCGGCTTTTCCATTTCCGGTTGAGGAGGTTTTGGAGATTCGGGTCTTTGTGATGTCGGATGCCTGGAAATAACTGTCCTCGTAGTAGTGGCAGTTTCGATTGTTTGTCGCATTGGTGACTTAGTGCGTGCGACTTGCGGTGAGTGCGGGGCGAGACGAGCTGGGCTGTCTCTAGGCTTGTCATCGCGAATATGACCAGGGCGTTGCGGCCGAGTCAATGAACCGCTTGAAGGACGATCCGTGGTATCCGTCTCAGTAGGAGCGTTAGGAACATCGTTTACTTCTGTTGGGAAACCGTCATCAAGAGATGGATGAAGAACTATGGTCGAATCAGTTTTCGGCGATTTTTTAATGACGCCAATATCTGTTAGCTTTGCTGTCTTTGTAGTCTTGGTATCAACAGTATCCTTGGTTTTCTGAGTTGTTGCAATATTTTCAAATAATGCTTTAGCCTTCTTCACAGCCTCGCTACTGCGTAGAGTTGTTATTTTTACTGCAGGTATTCTTTCAACCGGTTTGACATTAGGACTGGCGTAGTCCTTAGTTTTGGCGTGGGATGACGTAGTTTCCTTTGAGAATGATCCCTGCCTTTGATCTCGGGAGTGTAAACGTATCTCTGTCGAGTCTTGTTTTGTGACAGTTTTAGTGTCTTTTATGTCCGTCTCTTCATCTACACTCTCAACAATTTTCCTCATAATTTCATCGTGTTGCTCTTTGATCTTCCTTTCTTTGTCTTCGGTGCTATGTGACTCATTCAAAAACTGTTCAGCTGTTTTAACGAACTTATTGACCTTGTCAGATACGCTCAGTAAACAGTCGTCACTCTTCAAAGATTCATCAATATTTTTAAGATGAGGGCGCTGAAGTTTTTGAGCTGGTTTTGTTTTCGGTGATTTCACATTTTCAGCAGTCTCTACAAAGAGATGAGCTTTGTCATTGACACTCAATTTTGTGTAATCATCTTGATAAACAGTGTTTACATCATATTCATCGGTGACACGGCGCGCTGGACTCTTGTCTCTCGTATCCCTTGGGCCTTTGGCAAATTTATTTACCTTCTCTGAAACCGATAGCAAGCACTCGTCAGATTTCAAGTTTTCTTCGACAAAATCAGAATGAACTCGCTTTTCTGTATCTTTAAAGTGTTTTGCTGCTTCCTTAGGCTTGGTAACAGTATCAATTTTGTTTGTAAATTTAGAAACTTTATCAGTAACACTCAAAAGGCAATCGTCGGCTTCGACTATGTCGTCTTGAGTTCTCTTCACGAAAAGCTCCTCATCTTCAGATATTTCAATAATATCATCAACAAGCGACTCAGTTTCGTGAATAGTGTGATGAGTCCTTCGTCGGAATTCATCGTCTGGTTCACTAACTTCATCAGGAAGTCTGGGGGTCTGAACATCATCCATAAAACTAACTGGGGTTGGACATATGCGATCAGGAGAATTCTCTCGTGATGACTTCGCTTGCTCGACATCGATGAGTACATCATCGTCATCTGTTGCCATGTTTAACGACGTTGCTGACTTGGGCTTCGGAGCAAGCTTCATTTGGGGTTCTTTGATTGTAGACTTTTGTGTCTTCGTTGTAACAGTTTGTCTAGTTGTCTTGCTTGACATGTCACTTACTTGTATCTCTGGTTTGGATTTCATTCTCTGAGGCGATGGCTTTTTCGCTTTGATAGACATATCACTGGCAGTTCGTGTAACTTTAGCTTCAGTTTTCTTAGGACTAACGTTTTCCTTGTTAAGGTCATTCTTGTGAGCCGGAGTTCTTTTAGTATCCGGTTCAGGTACTCTTGTAGGTGACGGAATTATCCGATGTATTTTAGTCGGAGATGTTTTACCAGTGTTAGTCTGTCTTGTAACCCCACTCTTCTTTGATTCGGATAAAAATACTGACTCAGTTTTTATGTTGATTGTCGTAGGTGTTGGTTTTCTAGTCAACTGAGCAGGTGCGGCCTTTCCTCCTTTAAGAACTTGAGGTGATTGAGGGCGCTCAACAGAACTTACGGGTTTTCTCGGAGACGTACTTCTAGCCTTGAGCGGCGTTTCTGGACTCTTCTCTGCTTTTGGAGTTGTCGGTGCTGACGATGGTTTCTTGGTAGGAGACACATTTCGTGACGGAGGCTTTCCGGTTTCCTTTGGCCCCTTTGGTGATCGTTCTTTAGTTTTCTCCTTAATTTCAACTTCAGTTTTCTTCTGCGTTACTTTGTCTTTTATAACGTTTTGCTGTTTTGTCGTCTTTACTTCTTCAATGACTGAATTACATGTTTGCAGATTTTCAGTAGTTATATCAAGATCATGTAGGCTGGTTGTAGTTTTGCCTGGACTCTTTTCTCGGCTTGGTGATCGTGACTTACGTTCAGGAGACAGTTTTCTGAGAGACTTTTGCACTCTGTTTAATACATTTTGCTCTCTCTCAGACGTAATGAAATCGGTGTTGGTCTCAGTCATAGAAGTTACTTTTTTGACTGGCGAAGTAGTTCGAGACTTGGGTTGTTGAGGTATTTTTGACGGAGAATCAAGCTTTGGCGAATGGGATGGTCGCTCTGGAGTTTTACGTACAGGGGAAAGTGAAGACCTCGCGGATTGAAATTTGTTTTCGAACATTTCTGAATCAGCACGTTCCACGGTCTTCTTCACATTTGTAGTAGTTGTTTTATCATCAGCAGTGCTAACAGAAATAATATCTTGCAGTTTAGTTGGGGAACTTTCTCTCGATGGTGTTTTTGATTTTCTATCACTTACAGGAGTCTTCTCACGACGTACCTGAGTAGTTTTGGTAAGCTCGTCCTTTTCTTGGGAAATGAAGTCAGTCACTTTTTTCTTAGTATCCGTTACTTCCTGTCCGTAAATATTTTGTCTCAGAGGGGATCCTTCCCTCGGGCCTGGGCTACGACATGGCGATACGCTTGGAGAGCTACGGTTAGATTCGGGCTCCTTTAGATAAGATGTTTTATCGGAAGTAACTGTTACTTTTGAAGTAGTTTTGTTGGTGTCTTCCATCATGCCGAGAATCTTGCGACATCTTTCTTCATAAGTCTCCCTTCTTTCAAAAGGTGGTTTTACTTTAGCTGGAGGACTTGCATCGGGTTTATCTGGATTATCTTTCTTTACGATTTTATGTGCCGGCACATCCTTTATTTCCACTGTAGGTGATACGTTGAAAGTCGACGGCGGTTTTTCAGTGGGCGATGTTTGGCTTGTACCTGCCGAAGGCTTTTTCAAAGAACTTTTTCTAGGAAGGACTTCCTTGATAGGAGAATTTTTCTTTTCAGGTGACGGTGATCGACAAGGAATCTTGGAAGGAGATGTAGACCTTTCCAGAGGAAGATTTTCTGGCCTTTTATGTGTAGTTGTGGTTTCATCTGTTGTTATAGTTTCATAGTAACTTTCAGCGTCATCGAGATCTGTGACGATAGTCTGTTGCAGTGGTGGAGAGCTGAAATATACGAAGCCACTAACAGATGTTGTAGGGGAACTCTGACCAGTAGATGGTTCTTTTTCGACCGCCTTCGGCTTCCTAGTCGGGCTGGTGGACGGGGTGACCAGTTGACGCGGGCGGTCTTTAACAATGGTTTTCTTATTTATTTCCTCTGTTGTTCTTTCGGTTGTGATGAAATCAGTGGTGTGTTTGTACTTGTTATCTTTAGATGGTGATTTTGATGGGGAAATACTTTCCCTAGGAGATTTTCTAGTCGGTGAACTGGGCACTTCCGGAGTTTTTCTTGAAGTAGTTTTTTCCCGACGAGTCAACGAATCATATTTGTCTTCTCTGGTTTCCTTTGTGACATGTTTCACATCGTCTATTTCTTCAGAACGGCGGGTTTTCTTCTCGTATGTTCCAAACTTAGAAGGTGACGGCTCTCTTACTGGGGTATTCCTTTGAGGCATTGCTGGTGTATCTTTTTCATTACTACGTGCTACTTTTGATGTTTCGATTTTATCAAACTCATTAGTTTTTTTGGTTGATGTGTCTCGCTTCGTGAGAGTGTCATATTTAATGTTTGTAGTATTTGTATTGATTGTGGTTTCCTCCAACTCTTCGGAGCGTCGCGTTTTTTTGTCGTACGTCCCATATTTGGTAGGCGATGGCTCTCTCACAGGAGTAGTTTTATCGTATGTGCCATACTTAGAAGGTGACGGCTCTCTCATGGGAGTGTTGCGTTTTGGCGATGTTGGAGTATCTTTATCACTGCGAACAGTCTTAGTAGTTTTATCAACTGAATAGTCATCGGTGGTAGTGGTGTGAGTTGACACAAACTTGGTCTTATCTACTTGATCGTGGAACGTCACCGGTCCCTTGGGAGGAGAAGGCGAGCGAGAGTCCGTGCGCAATGTGGAGCGGGATGGAGATTCAGGGCGGCAGTGATCTGGGGTATCTTCTCCTGGGACCTTCCTGACTGGCGATGGGCTCTTTCCATGTACTGGTTTATCAGGAGAGGTCCTTGAGTAGTCTATATTGGTTTTATCAGTGCGTGTATACATTTTAGTTTCCTCGTCAATGAATTTATAGTGGTCTGCCTTAACATTGCTCGTAGTCCTAGTATGGTCAAAAGGTTTACGCTCCGGACTTTGAGAAGGCGCATGTCTCGTAGGGGTCGAATGTGAAGTCGGTCTACTGGCTGTTGGTCTCATGTAGCCGGGCTTCCTGTCGGGGCTCTCACTTGTCCTCGTTGGAGTTGTGTCGTTCGGGGATTTCTCCGCGCTCGGCCGGGTTGATGAGTGAGGTATTTGGTACCCTGGCTTGCGATCAGGGCTTTGACTCGGTCTTGAGGACGAGACGTGGGAAGGATGGTCAAAAGGTGATTTTGGATTAGAATCAGTTTCGTAGGGCTGATAAGGTTTATGACTGTATGGCTTAGTTGGAGATTCTTCTCTATGTGAAGGTCTAGACGGACTAGTGTAGCGGGGGCCCTCAGTAGGGCTTGGACTAGATCTGTGACTCGGTTTTCTTTCAGGACTCATACTAGGCCTGAATGTGGTATCTTGTGGTCGCTTTTCAGGGCTGGCACTCGGTCTTTTGCGATAGCTGTCAGTTGGCTTGCGGTCAGGACTCGCGCTATGTCTTGGGGACGTATGCTGCGGTGGTTTCCGGTCTGGGCTAGTGAATCTATTCGTTTTGGTCTCCGTCACTGAATGGGTGGAATGGGTGCTGGAGTATCTGTCAGATACGGTACGAGATGGTGAGTACCTGTCTACTTTGCTAGGGCTACCGCCGCGGCTTGAAGGCTTTCTGTAGGTTTTGTCTGGGCTGACGCTACTTCTCAGTGAGGAAGTGCTAGATTGGAAAGTCCTGCTGCCTGGCGACGAGGCCCTGGTGGTGGATCGTGAGGGAGAAGGAGAGTCACCGCGAAGCGTGCTCGCCCACGCTTGGTGCGTCGGGCTCAGGTCTTGGCTTATCTTCTTCTGTGTGAATTCAGACTGATACGTCGTCTGATATTGATCGGAACTAACTTTCCTCTCAACCACTTCGTCTACTTTCTTATCTTTCGTAACGTGATGAGTTCTTTCTCCGTTAGTTGTGATGTTATCTACCTTTCTTTCATCGGTGACACGTTGAGTATCTTGAAAAGTGTGAATGTCGCGTCGATCGGTCTTGTCAATATTTGTTTCATAATCACGCCTTGTATCATGAGAAGTTATCAGGACTTTCCTATCTGTGGCGTCCACGTTCGTGTTGAATGCACGTCGAGTATCTTGAGAGGTCACTTCGCGTTGATCGGTACTGTCAACATTCTCATAACGCTGCTGATTTATTTTTTGTCGAGATGTTTCGACATGTTCGTCCTTTTGTGTCGTGGTAGAGTAATCGCTACGTAAATTTCTCTTGAAATCGTAGTCGTCAATGTTTCTCTGAGAATCGACAATGTTCGTGATCCTGTTGTCAAAGTCTTCGCTAGTTTTCCTTGAAGTTTCCTTCACGTCATGTTGAGATGTGTAAGAGGATTTGTTCTCGCTCCTGGTTTGGGTGGAAGAGTGCTCGGAGCGCGTGGAGGAGACGGCAGGAGCGCGGTACTCTCGCCGCGTGCTGGTGACTCGCGTTCCATCAGCTAGTTCCCGCGTTTCTATTATTACCTTAGTGTTGCTGTCAGGATAGTCAATCTTCCTGGAGACCAGCTCGCCGTCGTGGCTCCTCAAATTCTGTTCAAAATCGCTTGTCTTTGTGACTTTTGTAATCTCATCGTTTTGTCGAGTCGACTTATAATCATCCTTGGTAACATATGGCACTGATTCTTGTTTCGTTGAGAGCTGTTGAAATTTTGAAGAGGAGCTCGAAGTCTTGGTTGAAGAAGAAGAGAAATGTGAGCCGTCGTCAGTCTGCCGCACCACCTGCTCGTGGGCGGCGGTGTTGGAGCTGCTCTCATTCTTTTTCAAACTGGAATGGTCGTCGTGGTGTTCCGTCACGGCTTGTCGATGCTGATCGACGGCGGCGAACTGTCCCTTTCCACCGTCGACATCGTATCGTCCTTCGATGTTGGCGTTGATGGACTTGACATGCGTGTGGCCGTCGTCTGTCGTTCTGTTTTCTGACTCCACGTTCCATCCGGCATTCGAGAGCTCCTTGAGATCTGTAAAGAAAGAAGATACTGTAGAACTTGTGATGGTTGTTGGCCATCTGTCACCAGTTAACGAAGCATTAGTTGGTTACTGGTAAGGTTAGGTTGGGTCATTGACCTCCCACAGACACCGCATTGTGAAGCGTTTATGAAGGCTCGTGGTCACACACATAGGCGCTCTTTTTCTTATGAAATCTTGCGACCACACAGTTGCATTTTATCAAAGATTCCACCAGAGTGTCGCTTATCGACAGCGCTATCTTAATACATACTTTTGCAAATACCTGAAAGCCGATTTTTGGTTTGGAAATGTTTCATGGCTTGGTTTAAAATATGCCAGCATCGAACCAATATTCTACATTCAAGCATTTTCAGAAGTATTAAAAAAGAAGAAAAGTTAGAAAAGTGACACTTCTGTAAAATTCGTTTACCCATTTTATACTACAACAACCCACGTTTACCACCAAAACTTTTTTGTTTATGTCTATAATTTACATAAGTCCGGTCGTAAATGTGTAATCAACTGAAATTGGTGCTTCCACTTTCATTGATTAATACGGGTCCACCAATGTGTGGTGACCGCGAGCCACCTCGCTCCATCTAGCTAATCTGTGGGCTGCACCTTGGCCGGAGTAGTAGTCCTTGGGCGGCGACCCCGCGTCGCGGACCTCCTTGCTCTTGATGGACTGGAAGCTCTGGTCGGCGAAGGAGCGCCCGTGGCTCCGCGGGGCTCCGAACTCACAACCTGGGGAATCCATAACCGCTCTAACTGTGCACGATTCGCTACACATATAGGGATAGACGATACATAAATTAAACCTACTTGTGGCAGTGCATCTAGCTTATATGCTTCAGTCAATATAATATAATCAGTTAATATAATTGTTTTTGAGAACGTTCTCTTAAACTTAAAATAGACAAGCAGAAGGGATCGACGGACACCACGCTAACTACATTTCCTATTTGCATTTACAACGGATTACCTATCTATCAACCTATTACATAGACGTAGGTATTGGTGTGCAGACTAAGAACGAATATTAGGTTAGCCACTTTTCAACTCTATTTTAATTTAGGCATTTTATAGGTCTATTATTTATACTGTAATATGTAGCAATTACCTATTCCTATTTTTTGGAATTTATATCTTAACACCTTTGCTGTAAATCGAAATTCGAAATTAATTAACGATAGATACTTTGCATGGGGCATTTGACCCCCTATCGCAGTGAAGGTGTTAATGGCTCATGTTAGAAATAAATTACTTACACTTAATATCAGTCACAGTAACGAAACACGTAGTTTTCACTTTAGCCGAGTGGAATTGAATTATTTCAGATTAATCGTTGTATATGCAAATTCGGTGATAAACAGAATACTTTGCAAGTGATTTAAATGATCTAATTACTCACCAACTGTATGCTTTCTAATCTACAACTAAAAATAACTTTATCATGCTGTAACAGGTGCTAGTACCTCTACATATGAAGCGGCTAGCCGTGTCATGCTAAATAACTACTCTACATTCTCTACAAGTCTACATACATACAAATTATTCAAATATCTAACTACTTTCACATTAGTTTTAAAATATGTTAAATTAAGGGCGCGTTTAACAAAATAACATGAATCAAATAATTGTGGAAAATAACAATAAAGTACTAGAATTCATAACAACGACGTGCCATATAAAAAGATACAACTATTTTTGGCAAAAAACAATACAAAATAAAAATGGGTATCAGACATATACCTATTATACTTATGTGGCATTGCATCACTGCGATCATCAAGGTGATAAAAATAAGATGCTCTTTTCTGACACCACCTTGATTTTATTAGGTGATAAATAAAATGCAATCATGATATAAACCTCTGGTGTTTATGTTCATCGCATGATAAAACCAAAGTTCCATTATGTTCCATTTTGGTGTTAGGTACACTTGTAAAACGATGTCTTATCCTGTCTTTATCACATGATATGACCGCAACTTTTAATTTCTTTGAATGCCAACATAGAACATAGATGCCAACATAAACGAACATCATTAATTGGAACAACAACTTGGAAATCATTCAGAACATGAAGGTTGCTTTGACGGCTTACATTTAGCGTTTATAGCTTTCTAACTACATACTAATGTTTATATTGATATTTTATCCATTTTTAATATCTTTAACTATATTTTTGTAGTAAATTGTGGTGTACATATATTTACCTTTAGCATCGAGCGTGGGCTCGGGGGAGTAAAGGTTGCGCAGACGCTCCTCGCGCAGGCGATACATGTGCGCGCGGATCTCTTTCTTGCGTGAAAAGTCCTCCGTCTGCTGCCACTGGAATAGCAACGTTATATGCAGTTAGTAGGGTTGAGTTCAGGGTGAGGCATTTTGTGTATTGTTGTTGCGCCTGAAACTTTTCTCGTAGCAATGTGGGCGATATTCAAACATATTATAAGTTTGTTGTTTAATCAAGATAATTCAAGTTTTAAATATTTATGTGATACTATCTAACAGGAGATTTATAGTGCCATAAATTCTGTCATATGTATCCGTAGGATACTGACGCTTTTAAAATGAGAGACATAATAATGAAACACATCCAACGTGTCAGTAGAAAAAGGTGCGAAATTAAAATTTTCTATCAGAAGTCAACTCTTCGCGCCTAAATTTATTCAATTTGCCGCCTTTTTCTACTGACAAGAACTGTAGAGTATACATAGTACCTAGATTAATGGGGGCACTCTTAGCCTGAGCAAATTAGAAAAATCTGCGGAAATAATTCGTGTAGTTTTGAAAATTGGTACAGGTATACCTTGTGGTGTCCAGATAAAGATACTAAAAGTCCTCGAGGGTAGGGGGTGTGCTGGGGGTGTAGAGGGGGGTTGAAGGTACTTTTTTTCATATTTTTGCTCATATCTCGAATATCTGTACGAATAGCATTATAATTACTTAAGACAAAAGTTTTAACATAAAATTTACTACAAATTTGGTTATGTTTATTTTTACTCTGCGATCAATACTTTAGGGGCTACAGGCTGTTAAAGTTAAATAAGTAATAAAAAATAGACGGTTTAAGAAAACGTCGTTTTTTTGGAATTGTTCATCACAAATAAAAAAATTAGCTTAGAGTAAGCAAGCTAAGCAACCTGCTGATAAAATATAAAAAAATAGGCCATATGCATGTCGGGCCATGCTCAGTGTAGGGTTCCGTAGTTACCCGTCTGTCAAAATAGACTATTTGCCATAACGCAAAAACAGCTGTACCGATTAGGTTCGCTATATTTTTCCTTGAAAGTATTTACTAAGTTATGTTTTCACGATTTTTTTCATATTTTTTGGACCCATGGTTCAAAAGTTAGGGGAACTAAGGGGTAAATCACAACTTTTTTTCTTTCAGATCGATTATTTCCGAAACTATTAAGTTGTTCAAAAAATGGTTCTTGAAGACCCTTATTCGTTTTAAATGACCTATCCAACAACACCCCACACTATAGGGTGGAAGCGAAAAAAAAATTCATCCCCACTTTAATGTAGGGCAACCACCATAAATATTTTTTTTCTAGTTTTCATGTTTAAGTTTGACACGAATATATAAATCAGTTACGCTGACAAAGTTGTAAAATATAAATTAGAAAAAATATTTTTTTAGGGTGGCTGCCGTACATTAAAAAGGGGATGAAATTTTTTTTCGCTTCCACCCTATAGTGTGGGGTGTCGTTGGATAGGTCTTTTAAAACGAATACGGGTCTTTCAGAACCATTTTTTGATCTGCTTAATATTTTCGGAAATAATCGATCTGAAAGAAAAAAAGTTGTGTTTTCCACTTTAGTTCCCCTAACATTTGAACCATGGGTCCAAAAAATATGAAAAAAATCGTGAAAGTAAAACTTAGTAAAGACTTTCAGAGAAAAATATAGCGAACCTAATCGATTAAGCAGTTTTTGAGTTTTTGCAAATAGTCTATTTTGACGGACGGGTAACTACGGAACCCTACACTGAGCATGACTCGACATGCTCTTGGCCGGCTTTTTTATATTTTATCAGCAGGTCATTTAGCTTGCTTATTCTCAATTAAAATTTTTATTTATAATGAACAATTATGAAAATACGACGTTTTTTTAAACCGTCTATTTTTTATCTCTTATTTAACTTTAACAGCCTGTAGCTCCTAAAGTATTGATCGCAGAGTAAAAATAAACATAACCAAATTTGTAGTAAATTTTATGTTAAAACTTTTGTTCGAAGTAATTATAATGCAATTCGTACACATTTTCGAGATATGAGCAAAAATATGAAAAAAGGTACCTTCAACCCCCCTCTACACCCCCAGCACACCCCCTACCCTCGAGGACTTTTAGTATGTTTATCTAGACACCACAAGGTATGCCTGTACCAATTTTCAAAACTACACGAATTATTTCCGCAGCTTGCCCAAATTCGGCTTAATTTGACGTGGCTATCTGTCGAAAAGACAGCGACGATAGCGCATGGAGCTCGTCTTGTAGGTAAGGTAACGTGTTATCATAGGATGATAACAAAAGTCCTTATTCCACCAGCGTTGCACACTCGGAGTCGCACATTCATCTAATTGTCTATCTAGTACCTTTAAACGAGCAATTCTTGTTTATATTGAAGTACATATTTCCGGCATCTCGGAAACGGCTCTAACAATTTCGATGAAATTTGCTGTATAGGGTCTTTCGGGGTCAAATAATTTTGAGTTTTTATATGTTTTCCGAGCAAAGCTCCTAGATATTTGTTTATAGTTAGTGCTTCTTACGACCGCTGTTCTGAGGGACCTACCATCCGGCGCAGCAGGTCCTCGTCGTGGATCAGCGACACGTCACCCTCAGACATCCTGCGGACAAACAAACACATGTTCAATATAGGTAGGACTTATAACATTATTACGGACTGATACAGTTTGTCTAAGCTAACTACTACTTTGAAATGCACAATGAGAGGGAGTGCATTATAAACGTAATGTTTTGATAGAAATTTGGAATTATAGAGGACAATCCACACTTTGTTATTGCAAATACCAATACCATGCAGAGTTATCTTGGTCCGACTCTAACGTCGCAAATGGTCGCAATGGAACATTCAAGCTTAAAACGTATTTTTGTAATGGTTAGATTTAAAGGCACCTACTTTTTAGTTTTTTTGGAAAAATCCCAGTTTTACAATAGGTAGGTAATCTATATTTGTGCCTTGCTGCTTGTGCTTGCTATATTTGTGTTTGCAAGTGCAGAGACATTTTTTACAGCTTGTCTTGATTACAATCGGGTCAAACGGGTCAATGTTAACCACTTGACATCATACTGTACGTAATACTTATATATTATCAGCGTACGTTGCAAGTGAACATGAAGGCTTCCATTCAGCCATAACAATAAAGCAAAATGTCGAACGGCGATGTTAACAGACACTTATCTTATATATTATGTGGTATATATCTTATTAGTCATTATGCTGTACGGTCGAGTTCACAAACATCTTTACAAGTCGACGTTACAAAAATATATTTACACGACCTTATTGTCAGTGGCTTAGAGGCGTGTAAACATATTTTTGGACAGTTGGCCTGTAAATATGCTTGTGAACTCGACTACCATCTGATCGTCCTCAATGTTAACTAACGATTCTGGAACTTTATTTCAAAGACGTTAAGGTCTACCAATTATCAGTTAAGAGTTTTGTTGTTTGTTAAAAGTTTACGATTAAAACGCTGATAAGTAGATATTCTTTTTTAATCCCCAACGCAAAGAGAGGGGTGGATGTTTGACCGCTGTGTGTGTGAGGGTGTGTGGCACCTTAGCTCTTAAACCGGCAAACCAATTGGATGTGTTTTTTTATTGGAAAGTAAGGTTTTCTGGAGCTGCATGCTCCTTAGACATAAGCACAGAATAATTAATAGTACTTACTACCGTACAGAAAGGAAGCTTCTTACAAAAACGAAGTTTGACAGCGGTTCAGGGTCGAATCATGCTGTCCCTTTCTAATATATGGCATTATCCCTTTCGGCTATTTAGGGTTGTCAAAAATCAAACGATTATCTTATCTGTGGTCGTGCACGCAAAAGGAAGTCAAGTGGTGCCAACCCTAATAATTGCTCGGAGCAATGCTGAGCCGAGCGGAGCCGAGTTTGACCGAAGTCAGGAGTTTCGCACCCCTGACATAAGTTCTTAAAATCGGTTAACCGTTTCATTGCATTGATTTTTTTTTATTTATAAAATTGACAATTGCTCGCCAGCAAGAAGTTATAAGTAAAATGCATTGCACACCCACAAAAATGAATACTAGAAATAGACGAATAATACTAAGTGGCACAAATAAATGCGATTTATACAGCCTGTACTTTTAGGGTAATGCAACCAATCACAAAAACAGATTTCGCAGTAATCCGCCAATGATAACTCATCTGTGACAGCTAAGGCCGCGCCAGCCAATCGGGGCTGTCTGTCAGCCATCTGTTACCGACGAGGCCACGGGATTGGTCGGCCGGCGCGCCATTTTTGGAATTGCCTTTTAGGCCGTTTTGTTTGACCACATGTTGATGTATTCTTTATGTGACAGTGACATACCATATGGTGTGATGAGTTGACAGTTCGGTTTTTTGCCAATAGGTATGTAATCATGTCACGTAAGACTGATTTAAAATGACAATATGGCATTCACGGCAGTTGTGGAGAAATCTAATCTCTACCTCTAGCGTAGAAGTTATTTAACTTTTTATGCAAGGGGGTCAGACGTAGGTATTTTAGCATGTTTTCGCCTCGTCACTGCCGGTGTCATAATAGAACGATAAGCATGGTCATTGATCATCACAAAAGTACTGCCTATCTTTGATTAACACAATTGGTTAATGGAAATCGTTGCTCATAGATTAATGTAATTAATTTAATACCTATATCTGTTAACAATATGGCTAGAATAGTAAAACATAGTATTTAGTTGCAAATTGAGCAGTCTATACTAAGTATACTAGTGTTGATTATTTAAGATTCGAGTCCTTTGGGTCCTCTGCTTTACGACTCGACCATTTTTTTTTCTTTTTAGGCTCACACTTATATACCTAATGAAGTCAAAACTAGACTTGCTTTTATCTTCTTAGGGACCGGAGTCTTTTGTAGAGACTTAAGTCATTTATAGAGAAGTTGACAACTCTCTTTTTTCCCAAAAAAATTAAGATTTAGGTAATTTTCATGTAAAATTCATGTGTTAGACCTCCAGCTTCGTGCGCAGGGTCACTACCGACTAGGTTACGGAGGCCGTTATACACAACCAGAAATAAAATAAATTTTATAGATGGTTAAGCAAATCTTGTCAGTAGAAAAAGGCGCGAAATTCAAATTTTCCATGAGACGCTATCCCTTCGCGCCTACATTTTTCAAATTTGCCGCCTTTTTCTACTGACAAGATCTGCTTGACCAAGTATAAGTATATTGTTTTTTAGAAACGCAATTAGATCTTCCAAGCCACGTGTAATATATAAGAACAATCCAATTGAAGCATTTTCCTCGCCTAAACGAACAGTTGCACCACTTGCACCAGCTGCATCACAATCTATCAATGAGTCAATAATTTCATCTGCGCAATTAGCCTTGTGTCCTTTTCTCGCTAAAGGTACTATATATATTACAATGTTCATGTACGTCCATGTATGGTGCTACGTACGGCCTGGAACGCCTTGCCCTGCTTTTGGAGCGTTTTTACTTGAAACTCGTTTTGAGGGTTAAATAAGTTGACATTTAAAAATTGGAGGTCGGGGGTTTGGCGGTTTTACTTTTACCTAAAAAGTTATGATTTTAGTACTTAGTCCATTTATATGGAGGTTTGGAGGTGTCAATCGATTCGTTTTTATAACGCGTACAAAGTACTACATTTTATCTTCGATAAAAAAGTAAGTAGGAAAGTACTACTACGATAAAGATAGGTAGAGTAGGTAGTAGAGTAGGTATAGTTATTTAAACGATTCACTTGTTACCAGACTACTAGAAGGATTATAACCCATATATTATGATTTAAATGTATTTGTGTTTGTGTCGTGTCGCAGCGAATTCACTGAGCATATCAATTGATCGATATCGAAAATCAGCTCGATCGAGTCAATCGATATGTCTTTATAACCGGGTATTGCACTGATTATTACTTTCATTACGTAAATATAGATCAAACACGCCAGTACTTGACACTATATTACAAAGAATAACACCCAGATTATCGCCACTTTATTTTGAATTAAAATTAAAGGGTCTGTGTCAGGAACTAGGACATTTACAGCTGCTGTTGTTGTTTAAGTACCTTTTCAAAGTAACACGGCTAATAAAACACTTGTTCCATATAAGGTATTGTACGCAAAGAACACAATGTCAAACACAGCACCAAAATAAGAAACTGGTTTAGTAGGTCAGTCACAGAAAAGTATGTATCGGGCAGATGTAGTGCGATACACATTTTCGAAATATAATTACTATAAGAACTAAAAACTATAGGGCCTTAATGAACCTTTATTACCTATTTATTTTAAATAAGGTGTAAGAACTCATAGTGGCCGATTTGAAATAGGTAATATAATGTAGGAATACGATTAGGTATCCCATGCTCTCTACCATAATTATGTATATGGAGGAGGGCATGGGATTGAGAATTGAGATCTCATCAAGATTAAATCGTCGATGTGAAGATTTTGAGAAATTGAAATCAAACAATATACTCTTTACTAAATATACGAGTAGCTATATTAGAACTAAAAAAAACTACTTAATATTAGTTTTTCCATTTGGGAGTTACGATGCCACAGACACACATGTACAAAAGTTAAATTTATGTATAGCTTCTAACTTTCCGTTGAGGTTATACTTTTAAATTAAAATTAAAAATAAGAAAGAACTCAATTTCAAAGAACCATGTTACATCAAACCCGCTGCGCCCAAAATTGGGACAAGTTAACATATCGCAACTAGTTTTATCCCGAGTCCGGATAACACGAGATTTAGTGGCCATTAGGCGAGGCCCACTGATTACGACACCAAGACATTTTTTGGGACCACTTGAAATATAGCCTGTGTCATAGAATAAGTTATTGTGGAAAGAAATACTAAAATAGACACCGCATTTTGCGTGAAGGTAACTAAGAATATATTTTTTATTGCACCAATAAGAAAACAAATTCAAAAACAGATTTACAATGTAAATAAAGGTTTTATTGCCATAACCGATCTCTTTTAGACAACTGTACCTCAACGTTCGGATCCAGATTACACCTGCATTATTACTGCAGCAGTATTTCAGCGCAAAATTACTGCCAACTGATTTAAATAAATATATGGTTACTGTAAAGTCGGTTTATGGACGATAATTTTGCGTGATAGCGTCATAAGAAAACGTGGCCGTAACTTTACCATGGAGATCTGTCCACAACGTTACCATGGAGATCTGTCCACAACGTGACACTTTTTCCTTCATGCTACCGGTGTTCATCGATTTATAAGACGTTAATTTTATTACTTTTTATTCTATTTAATATTGTAACAAATTACTGTTGTACAGTTCAATTACTGACTAAGGAAGAGCTGTGCCTCTTACTTAATACAGGTATTTGATACTTAATAATTTTTAAGAAAAAAAAACCGACTTCTATGGGGCCCGGTGAAAGATTATGGTAGATGGTGCACTATGTAGAAAAGGAGGTAAAACCAGTACCTACTTTCTAGTAGCATTTCGTTTCCGTAAGGGTCGTAGTTATCTAGCCTAGCCTAACCCACTTCTCTGATAGCAGTTCGGTTCTGTGAGGATCGCAGTTCGAACCTAATCAAACCCACTTTTCTAGTAGCATTTCATTTCTGTCAGACTCGCAGTTCTAACCAAACCTAACCCACTTTTGTTCGGTTCTGTGAGGATCGCAGTTCAAACCTAACCTAACCCACTTAACGGCGCATGCGGTGCGGTGTACGGGAGTTTGAGCGGGAGGGGTTTGGCATCATCATACCCACATTTTATGGTAGGTAATCATAGTGGTTTATTTAGTTTAGGTATCATAGTGGTTTTCCGGGTCAAGGTCCGGGTCTCTGAGTCAGAGTCCGGGTCCGAGTCCCGGTCCAAGTCCGGGTCCGGGTCCGAGTCCGGGTCCGAGTCCGGGTCCGAGTCCGGGTCCGAGTCCGGGTCCGAGTCCGGGTCCGAGTCCGGGTCCGAGTCCGAGTCCGAGTCCGGGTCCGAACCGGATCCGGGTATGAGTCCGGGTCCCAGTCCAAGTCAAAATCGAAATTCGAAATCACCAAACATGTACTATGCGTCGTTGAAGAGTTCTGTTCTGATCATCATCAGCAGTTCCACTTCATCAAATGCGACAGTTTTTAATGTAAATGCTTGATTTTATGATGAAAATACAAAACATTCTATACGTATGCCTTTAAGATTTGAGGAGTTCCCTCGATTCCTTATGGATCCCATCATCAGAACTCGAGCTTGACAAAAATGTGGCTTAAAAACTAAACTTGCTTAACAAACATAACGAAGAGGACAAATCGCCAAACGTGAACTATGCGTCGTTGAAGAGTTCCGTTCTGATCATCATCAGCAGTTCCACTTCATCAAATGCGACAGTTTTTAATGAAAATGCTTGATTTTCTGATGAAAATACAAAAATCTCTATACGCATGCCTTTAAAATTTGAGGAGTTCCCTCGATTTCTCATGGATCCCATCATCAGAACTCAAGCTTGATAAAATTGTGGCTTAAAAACTTAACTTGCTTAACAAACATAACGAAGAGGACAAATCGCCAAAGGTGAACTATGCGTCGTTGAAGAGTTCCGTTCTGATCATCATCAGCAGTTCCACTTCATCAAATGTCACGTTTTTGAATGTATATGCTTGATTTGTTGATAAAAACACAAAAATCACCATATGTATGCCTTTAAGATTTGAGGAGTTCCGTCGATTCCTCATGGATCCCATCATCAGAACTGGATTTTGACAAAAACGGGACCAATCTGTATGCATATACATACAATCAAAAAAATAATTTTCAAAATCGGTCCAGTAATGACGGAGATATGGAGTAACAAACATAAAAAATAAAAAAAATAAATAAAAAAAATAAAAAACATACAACCGAATTGATAACCTCCTCCTTTGGGATTTGGAAGTCGGTTAAAAAGAGGTACCAACTTTGTACAATGTAAACGAATGCTTAAAATGAATAAACAATTTTATTATTTTTTTTTTATTATTAATCACGTGAAAAAGAATTACAATTTTAAATAAATTATGCTAAATTCAAAAAAATACTCCGTAAATTTTACGTCACACTTACACCGAAAAAATGAACTGTCTTGGAGACGATCATTCGACACGACAGCCACGAGAGGTAATAGTTGAGGTGCTCTGTGGTAAAGACGGACCCGTCGCAGAGTAGCATAATGAGTCGTATTTGTTTTGTATTCTCACGAGACTGTTCGTTGGGTCGTTCAACTTTTTGTTATTGTTCACTTAAACCCATGCTTCAGGTGGAATTAAACTTTTATGTCAAAGTTCAAGGGTGACTCAAGAGACGTTGCCATAGCAACAAGCGTAAAAATGTTGTTTAATAAATAAATAAATATCTTTATTTCAGACTTTGTTGTCCATAGGGTTATTAGTATTACACAAAACTTACAACTAAACTATGTTAGTAACACAATACGAGTCAAGACACTTAATAAAGTAATATTTAGCATTAGTAATTAACATTAAAATTCACGTTTCGATAGTGTAGTCTCCAATAATGCATTTATTTATGTGGTGAGTATCTTTATTTTGCCGTGAGTGGTGAATGAATGTATGTAAGTAAATATACTTTATTGTGCACCATAAAGTAAAAAAAGAATACACAGTAGATATCGATGTAGATCTTGTGTTAAAATATTAATTCGAATAATTGTTTACATCAACCAATGATTACCTAACCTTCTATAAACTTAGGTGCTTTTATTTTAATTTTACGCCTCTATGTCAAGATTATATCTCTTTATACAATCTTATGTCTATAGGTACTTATATCTACTTTGGCGTTCATTTCTTTGATCGTATCGTATTTCCCAACTTGATTAGAACGAGCAATGGGACAATGTGTCCCGTTCCGTCCCCGTGACCTCGTTGAGGTCCCACCAGGCCACCACTAATGTACCGATAGTGTCCCGATAAGCCACGTGCGGTAATGGACCTCAATCAATAGGTCCATTGGAAAGGTGATGTCATGTTACTGACGCGTATTGGTGGTACACGGACGATTGTGCCACGTATTCACTGTATTTTTTTAAAGCTTATTTCAAAGAGATTATGGTTTACATATGTACATATATTGGTAAGCTAAGACTGTTAAGAGTCGTTTGCATTTAGCCGCCGCCATACGCTAGAAGTTGCGCCCGCATTTTAAAACGACATCTTTTGCAATAGCATGAAATTAATTAAGTACATACCTTCAACGTAACTACAAGCCTAAAATTATATAAAACCGACCTATTTAAGTCAACAAATAATATCGAAAAGTTATACCTAATTGTTCCATCTTACAATTTACAATAGGTTATTTTCCTACTAGTCAAATCAGTTACTTTTTTAGAACTGTCAAAACGATTTGCTAATATGGAATTTATATGAAACGTGTATGAAACATTACATCGTGACGTCACGGTCAACTCACCTACTTTTTTTACTTCTATCCGATTTATTAAATCGGGCGTGTGTTTAAAAATAACTTCTATTTATCTGTGTTTTTCGGATAATTATCTGGTGCTTTATTTCATGCATGGTGTAAAATAATTTATTTTAAATACATTATAATACCCTATTACCCAACTGACCAATCTTGAACCATATTGCTCCGACATAAGGCCCACCGATGCTCAAGAGTCCTGCTGCGTTGGTGGTCCGTTAATCTCCTGCGCAGACGCAGGTCTATAGTAAATCATAGCAGCATTAGTATTGGACGACAGACGGAAACGTCGCATCCATTAGCTTACACTTACACGGTGTAAGTGGGATCAGTATGTTAACTTGACGCCAATAAAAATGTCAAGGGGGGCGAATTCGCCTGCAACATGAAGAGACTAAGCGGACACAATGTAAAAAAATTAAATTGACTTTTCAATCAATCTCTTATCTTATTTTATCTTATCTTCATAATTCTGCGAGAATTACAGGTTTTATCTTATAAGTTATGAGCTTTTATAGACCCAGATTATAAATGTAATTTTTTTTACACTTACCTACTTAGGTAAGTAATTTGTCCAGTTTAATAGCACGTTTATATAAAAACTCGCAGCTGTTTATTCGATTTATGAGTTAAAATTGTATCTTAGTGTTCTTTAGCAAATAAAAGAAAATGAGGATTCCTTGTTTTTGACAATCGCGATTAATGACAACACGAAACAAATTAGGACTCCTAATTTGTTTCGTGTTGTCATTAATCTTAATCAATTCGAATACTGATTAAGTAATGAGCGATTGGATTATGTATCAAAATATATAAAGGTCACCTAAATAATTTCAATTATTTGAGATCACTTTTATGGCACAATCTTCACTCACTCGTCACTCAAAACTTTTGATAGATTATTAATCGTAATGCTCATACTGTTTTGAAAAAAAATTGTCAACGTACTGTGTCAATACTTTGGCTGCATTTAGGTCTTCTTACTTATAAATATGAATTAGATACACGCGGTTAGCCGCACCAGCGGAGCGTTTAAACACCACCTGTGAACCTTCTTCAATTAATGCGCTGTACTATTACTACTTTTTTATACAGACCTCTAATGTACACGAAAATGCACTTTATTACAAGGTCGTAAGGTTACAATTTATTTTTCTAATTTTATAATACAATTGGCATGAAAGGTATACACAAAAATGCACCTTATTACAAGGGTATATGGTAAAAAGTGTATTAATCTTTGAGGCCCACCCTACTACAGCAAGTACTAGTGATTATATCCTCTTTGAGCAAGTACGGCAAATGAGCTTGTACAGCAGTTGCAATAAACATTGTTTTATTTTATTATTTAATTGCTCGCATAAAAATCTATCAACATTTCCCTTAGGTACCCTTTCCTGCATCTAATTTTATCCTTAGAAATACCTAGGTAATAAGTTTCAATGGATAATAAAAACTAATATAATTTCTACAATTAGGTATCGATTTGATTTTAAATAGTATAGCAACAGGCACAGGCACCATTTATAAAAAAAAATATAGTTCCATGTTTAGAGTTGTTTAGGTTCGATTATTCGGGAACTATATTAAAAATATTCCTCTTTTATCTTTTAGAATATGTAAGTGTAGAACTATAGATACCTACATATCAAAAAACATTCAATTGAATGAATAATCTCCCACTTCATTACAGCTGGTTAAAAAGAACTGTGTAGGAATAAATCGAGGGCCGGTGTAGGGGCTAAAATAATAACCTTTAAGTACTCAGTGAGCTTCTCTTAATAGTTAAAAGGCGATTATGACCCTTAAAACGTAATTGAAAAGAACCCTTTTTCACGGGTAATTAGTGAAGTTCCGTGATAAGCTAATGGCTTACCGCTTTAAAGCTAAAACGCATTACGATAAAACAAAAACGCTTCTACAACATTTCTACCTTATCACCGTAAAATGGAGTCTAAATCTCATGGCCTACCGCGAACCACGTTCGAAGTGTTGCCTCCCTGTCAACCTTACGGACAAATTTACAAGTGCGATAAAGAGGCAACACGTCGAACGTGGTTCGCGGTAAGCCCTCTGCACGTGTCTTATAAGTGTGTACATGACCTCTTATTTTGAATGTGATATAACCTAAGGCAACCTTTAGGTTACGTTAGTCAAAAATGCACTTTATCACGCTATGTTACGGTCTGAAATTGAATGGCGTTAATAGATGTTGTGTTGTTTGATGTTCTTTTGTTTTTCGCAGGATTCGCGCAACGCTCCTACGGCGAACAACGAAACGAAGACCGTCTGTGACGTCTGTCTCTATAGCTCTTGTGTTATTGGAGTGACAGAGATGAAAATACAGGAATTTCGATTTTCGAATGTATTGCACTGGCCACCCGCGAAGTGTGACGTCACCATCTAGATAACAGGGATTAGTGATATCAGGTTACGTTATGAGGAAGGCAGTTGAGAATTTTTGTAAACATTGCTTCTGATGCAATGTCTCACATGGATCTGACATAATCTGAGTGGATGTTTAGATTTGAGAGTCTTTATCTAAAGATTAAGGATCAGGTAAAAAAAAACTTTAGTTAAGAGCTAAAGCTTTAAATTAAAAGTCGTATCGCAGATACATATGTAGGTATATCGGGAGTAATAATAATTGATAACGCTGATATTACTCCTCGAGTTTATTTAAAATTACATTATGGTTTTATGTTTTAAGTCTTTTTGTAATTCAAAATATACAACATTATATACATAGGTAGGTACACAATTTAGTCATGCAAATAGATAGGTACGGTATTTACAAAATAAATTCCAACTAAATCGTGAAAGTTACTTTTAATGAGGACCCTGTTTGATAGTAATAAGTATAATATTTAAATACATATCTCTAACATCCCGACGCGTAAGTCAAACGTCCTAACTCCTATGTTATCTGACCGCCGTTAACTTGTTCCCCTTACAAACCCGGAGTCCCGTGGAGTCAGAGTATTTTTTTTTTCGTTTTCCCCGGGGTCATGCGTCCGTGGGACCAGACCCTCAAGGCCTTGACCTCGCGCATGCGCATGGGCAAGCGGTGCCAGCGCGACTGCCGTCCGCGCACTATCAGACCCTACCGGATTATCATTTATTTATTTAAACTTTATTGCACAAAAGAAAACTTATCGTACAAAAGGCGGACTTAATGCCAAAAGCATTCTCTACCAGTCAACCTTAAGGCAAAGCGGAGAGATTGTGGGCGGTGCTACTAATCACTAAAGCTAATCTAAAATTTAACACACCTACATATATACATATACTACATACAATTAATATAATATACTTAATACACATAATACATACAATAAATAATTTATATAAACTAATTTAACACTACCAGGAATCCTTCATTCTAACAGCAAAGAAAGACCGTACAGATTTCTTGAACGCAAAATTTGGGGCATTTTTGATATTCAGGGGAACTAGTCTACGAACAACAGGGACTAAGAACAGGGGCTAACTAGTCAGCCTGTATGTATGTATAAACTGTGTATTATACAAAACCAAAACAATAATTGTGTGATGGGCACCTTTGCGCCGGGGGTAGCGCGGGGAGGCCTCTTTGAGTAGTTTTTATATTCCTTATTTTATTTTAGATATATTTAGGGTTGTTAGTTTTAATTTAGTATTATTTATAGATGTATTTAGTTCATAAGTTTATATTTGTTTTTCTACTGTCTTTTTCCCAAACAATAATTTATTATATTATTTTATTTATTTTTAATTTTGTATTATCCAATAGCCGATCGGTATTAGCCGCATCGATCACCGGCCGAGCTAACTGACGCCAGACCAGGCGTGTCTCACTCCGCGATTTCGTCGCTTTGCTACAGGTAGCTAAAAGTACATCCGTTCGGCTCCAATTTTGGGGTTTGCCATAAGCCGCGCGTGGCGCTGTCGCCACCTAGCGGCCATATCTGTGCTGATCGTAACAGACGCGTTTTTTTAGAGAGCGAGTCTTCTGTACCTAGTACTATTATTTATTTTGTGGCCAGACGAAACTTAAATAATGTATGAAAATAGTCGTGATTATTCAATCATCCCCATATATTTTTGCTATTTGTTTCGCGTTAGTCGATGTATGTTTGTCACCTTGGCTAGGCCCCCAGTTCTTTGATCTCTTATCCTACAAGGTTCGCGAACAGAACCCTCTGTGATAAACTAAGTCAGGATCTGAAGGTTAGCCAACAGAGGTCCTGTGTAGCGATTACATCATCTGCACTCAAGTGCAAAAACGTGTCACATTAGTATAAAAACTATATATATAAAATGTCCCGTTTTTATACGCTTGAGTGTATGTAAAAGAGACCGCGAAGTCGCTTTATCGATAAACTCTCATGATATCATTGAATGTTGTCATCCCTCTTTTTTAATATTATAAGTAATTAAGTAAAGGTCGGGCGGGTTTTGAGTTCAATCTTACACAGATCGACCTAGCCCCGGACTAAGCAAAGCTTGTACTCGTATACTATGCTGCCCCCCTAAGCTAATGGCTCCTCTACACGATGGGCCAGCGCCGGCCACTCCAAGGGATGCATTTATGCGTTAGAGGGAGCAAGTGATATTGCTATCTCATTCTACCGCATGGCTTTGTCCCTTGTAGTGGCCGGCGCTGGCCCATCGTGTAGAGGAGCCATAAAAGGCCGTATTTTCATTGAAAACTTAATGCAAATACCGCTTTTTAGCTTAGGAGGGCAGCATGGTTACTAGTCGACGATATACAGGGTGGGAAGATAAGTCGGGCCCTGGTGGGAAACTACCTTAAATCCTTAAGTTGGCTCATTTTACTTGAAGGAGACATTACCTTCTTTTTAAAAGGAAATAAAACTGCATTCAAAGATTTTTCTTTTTTTCAATTTTGCTTGTCTAAAAATATTCATGAGCACTAAATATTCGATTTTATGGATATTTTGTACGACAGACGAGTGTAAAACCTTATGTTTCTTGGAGAAATGTTATCATTAACATTAACTGTATCGACTAGTAGAAAAAATAGCAAGTGTTTATTTTTTGAAAGTTTTACTCGGTTCGATTCCCGGTCGTGACAAGCGAATTTAAAAACATCTTTGACGCAGTTTTGTTTCTTTTTAAAAATAAAGGAATGTCTCCTTTAAGTAAAATGAGCCAGCTTAAGGATTTAAGGTAGTTTCCCTCCAGGGCCCGACTTATCTTTCCACACTGTAGATTAAGGTACATATACAAATACATACCTATAGTAAAATACCTATATTACCTATGTACACAACCAAGGTGAACCCACGATTTTTGTACATATTAAAAGTTAAAGTCCTACAAAACATATGTGACGTTATCTATGAAAAGGGACCTTTTTGTCGATGGCGCTTAAGCCATTATTAACGATGCTTCGATATAAATACAATGCCGCGCGACGCTGTGCGGCGTAAGCTGTTGATGGCGCTTACGCCCCTTTTCATAGATAATGCCTCATATTACAGAAAACAACCCACCTACAACACCTACATCAAAACTTCAGTGTTAGATCACCACTTTAGTTCATGTAGTTAGTAACCATCAGTCAATTTGTTTATGAAGGAAACCGGCGTGACATGACATCATTGACTGACGCTTATCGCAATGTAGTACAATATTCATTGAACGGTGAACATTATGGCCATATCATATCATATGATATGCGATCGTTTCTCCTTGATGCTTATTCAGATTTGTAAAATATGATAATGATTTAAATTCAATTCAGCTAGTGCGTCCCGCTTTCCCTGAAATACTTTACACGCACACAATTTAAAGGGTTAAGGATTTTCAATTTTATGGATAAGTACTGTAGATTAAAAAGGCTCCCTGTCCGGGTGCCCCCAATGCGGAAGATATATACAGGGTGTTTGGTACATCGTTTGCCAAATTAAAACGGCAGATAGCTTGAGTCATTTGCTATCTTCTCATGCCTATGAAAACAAAATTGGCCATGGTTTTTTTTTACTACTACGCAAGTAAAAATTTGAAATTTACGAAAAACTGTCATAGAAGTGAAAACATTTTTTTGCACCAAATTAAAAATTTCTAGGCCTGAGAAGATAGCAAATGACTCAACCTATCTGCCTTTTTAATTTGGCAAACGATGTACCAAACACCCTGTATTTCCTAAATCTATTACATTAAAGGAAATATAAAAAACATAAGACGTGTAAACAAAAGGATGGAATGGAAAATTCGTATGCTTCTCGTAAACTTTGGTTGCTCAGTTGGTTGACCGATTGGACCGTTGTTTCAGAAGATCGCAAGTTCGAATCTTGGCCGAAACGGTGAATTTTTCCATGTTTTCCCTTAATTGTATAATTTGTAGTATCGTTGAAGCTAACTAACCTATTTGTGCAACCGTGATACTCAAAGATTGTAATCGCAATCAGATCGGTATAATGTTATGGCCGTGTCGGAATACGCTTCCTTAACGCATTGTGTTCAGTTAATAAAAGTGGGACATTGTATTTTAATTGAGAGATTTAAGACCGATACCGTTACGGCGGCCGTTAGGGTTCCTTGGCAAAATACTTGAAGGATGCGTCTGGTCTTGCAGATTTCGACTATGTTGATCGATGAAACCAGGACGCTATCAAGAGTTCCACTAACTGAATGTTGTGTCTACTATCAACGCATACACAGGTACGCAGGTAGGCAATTTAAATGCATTGCATTTGGGATCCCAGTAGAAAAGGTCAACCTTTACTACTACGAAATCATGCTAAGTATTTAATGAACCAAGATGGTGGATTTATTCACTTCTCGGAGCACTATTCTTCAGACATATCTATTTGATAGGGTTGCCATATATACCTATATGACGGGGAGCAGATAAATTAAAGATAATCCATGAACGGCACAGCTAAAACGATAGAATTCATAAAATATTAATTATAACGAACTTATACAAGCGAACTTGCTCCTGTCCCTAACCAATCGTGAGCATACTTTTAAGTACAGTGGGTAAGTATAAGCATGAATTGTTTCGATGTGTATCTATCACCTTTCACCACCTTCCAGGTGATCAAAATTGAAATGAATTTAATTGCTCAGTCAGTTCTTCTCTTACATCCTCGGTCCTTAAAATAAAGTCGGTTTCGCAGCGATTACATCACCTCACCATTCCACTCACCGTTCGTTATTTTTTATAAGCATTAACGAAGAGAAAACAATCATACAT
This sequence comes from Cydia fagiglandana, assembly GCF_963556715.1. Lineage (NCBI taxonomy): Eukaryota > Metazoa > Arthropoda > Insecta > Lepidoptera > Tortricidae > Cydia > Cydia fagiglandana. The sequence goes on along the minus strand of NC_085944.1, from coordinate 509,281 downwards.
AACACTCATGTTGGCCTACTGTCATGAAAATATTTTTCTTAAATAAATAAACTTGGGCTTTGTTTCATTTTAAAAACAGGATCGTTATGCTTAATCATCGTAATTAACATCGTATAACACCACTTCAACTTCAAAGCACGGAGGTAGGTGTTTCATCGTCACTTAGGTATATACCACAACAACTTATGCTATAATGTCTTATGAACGTGAAAAGCGTGAAGCGTGTTACACCCGTGCTTGGTGCATTATATTAGAGGTGCATAGACATTAAAATTAAATTTGAATATTGAATAAATTTAAATTTTGTGAAAATATAGCCTCTAATACTCTGATCAATTGTGTGAAGTTGCAACTTTAATTAATGACTAGTTTTTAAAATATGATTGTGACCCAGAAGACCAGTTTTTGTTTTGGCGTCCGGCGCAAATGCAGAAGACGCAGATTCGTTCCCAGTCCCGGGCACCGGAGGCCTCGGTAATCGTTTGCTTTCAGATGTGACGTCTAGTTCAATTCATAGTTTCGTATCAAAAACTTAAGTACAAAACCTAAGTACTGTTACACGATAAATTTAGCCCTTTCAAATCGATTTCATTAGATAAGTAACTGATAGCATAAGTACCCTTTGAAACCAAATAAATCAATCTTAAATTTTCCTCTGCCCAACTCCAAGCTATTAGCTAGCTTCTTGGGGTTATTTGAGGTTTCTAAAAAAAGTTCTGCAATCCTGACAAAGGACCAACAACCAGACATGCCAGGGGAAATCAGGGAAAATGTATGGCAACCCTGGCTTGAAAACTTGTTTTTTTTTATGGATTTCATGTTTATGTCTGAAGGACTATCCATGGTCATAAAAAAAGTACTTACTTATATTGGCTAACAGTTGCATTTGTCTGTTTAAAATTAATGTGTTAACATCTTCAAGTTTAACTGTCTTGTCTGACAAGGTTAAGTTATACTTGGGACAGTTCACAAAGAGCTATGTTGTGCCATCGTTCGACTAGTTTTAAGCTTTAATTCCACGTGATAAGGATCACCAGATCACCACTGGTCAGTTAAGTATGCTGTCAGTACGTGACTGCATTGGCAGTTTGATCATGTGCAAGATTCATTCTTATTTTTGCTTTTGCGGAAAACTGAGGATGCGAGAAAGTGAAACAGATTACGAATTTCTAAACGGATGTACTTTTCAATGTGTTTGAATAATGGATTTAGAGGATGTAAAAGAAAGCTTATTACATAGTTAAGACATTTAAGAATATACTAGGCGACCTGATTCTTTTTCTGGATAGCACGCCAACGTTGCAGTTGGCGCGCAGTCGCCTTGCAGTTCCCATACAAATTGCAGTCTGGTTGCAGTCCATCTGTATCGGCCCTTAGATAAAGACGGGTATAGTGGTTCTCACCGCGACATATTTAATTTGCTGTATGTTTTGTGAATCGCCTGCATCGCGTGATTCGCGTGTAGGAAGAGTCGGAAGGCTTATGGAATAAGCGCAACAATAAATTTGCGCTTGCGCAGACCGGTTCCCAAGCTATCGGTCGTCGGTTGCCATGCTGATAGGATCGGTCAAGCGTGAATGGTGCAAAAAAGAAAAATTATACCTACTACATATCGTAACAAAATGACATGCTACAGTAGCAGTCGCTAAGATAAGAGTGTACCCTCTAGCAACTAAATAATGCGTGAGTACTAAGAGCAAAAGCATTGGCTGTAATCCTGCGGACCGGAGAATAGGTAGATACAATACAATACAATACAAATACTCTTTACTGCACACCTCAATAAAAGAAAACAGAAACATAAGCAGAAATAAACAACAGGCGGTCTTATCGCAAAAATGCAATTTCTTCCAGACTACCTTTGGGTAGCGAAATTAATAAATGATTAATAGACGTGGATAACAACCAATGTTATTGGTTTCCGCCTCAGTTGAATAACAGTGAATAACAGCCTTTACTGCCCATCGATGGATCTTTTGTCTAACTAAAATACAAACATGTCCATCGTAACAAAAAAACCAAACAGACATCCGTTAATGTTTTAACCTTATCTTATCTTAGTTGACCCGTTCGACAGGTTACTACCAAGACTAATGTATCGATACATGGAAGGACATTTCTCTATATCGAACAAGTGATCTCAGTGTTTGTCTGTGAGTCACGCCGCCCCCGCCAATAGACACCTCCTACTTTGTTTAATTGATTTCGTTGGGTGATATAGGGTAAAGGCACCAGTAGTCAGCCTTATAACGACTTTTTTAAGTTCGAACGTTCGGCATTTCTACAGGATTAGTCGGATAATTAAACAAATGACATAGTTAGATCAATTGTTTATCATAATTTTAAAACAAAATATTTAAATAATAACAATCCTCTTTATAATATGTCTAATTAAGTTTAAACAAAAAGTGGCACTTTTCTCCAGTAGTCAGCCTCCAAAATCCAGTAAGCAGCCTCTGTGTACCCAGTACTCAGCCTTTATAATATTCATAATAATTTGATCAAAATCACTTATATTTATATCATAACCAACAATATGATTATCATTATTTTTTCTTATAAGTACATACATACAATTCTTATTACACGAAATTTGTTAGTTGAGTACTATGTACTAAAAAAGTTGTTAAGCGGACGCCAAGCTCCCATGAGCCGTGGCAAAAATGCAGGGATAACGCGAGGAAGAAGAAGGATTCGGTAAAAAATGATGAAACGATTCTATGCAGATCTAATTATCATTAATATACAAAGTCGTATACCTACCAGGAAAAAGCAAAATGATAGTTATGTATAGTTAAAGTCATAAATATGTATACACTATTGAACATTATTTCAATGAGATAGGGTTTAAAAATGTGGACATATTTTTGGCGGCGACGTACCAAGCATCGTCAATGGCTGAGTATTGGATCCGCGAAGTGCAGTGAAGAAGTTCCAGTGGTCAGCCGCATTATAACGTTATTTCAAATGCGGCTGACTACTGGATTTTACTTAAAATTGACTAGGGCATGCCTAACTTAATTTGAAAATGTAACTTTAACGGTCCTAACGGTCGCATTGGCTCGAAAATAATAAAATAAACGAATAACCCAAAGGTCAGCTGAACACTGGATTTTTTGGAAAAAAGTGTTATCCAGTGGCCAGCCCCCTCAATTTATAAGTGAAATATTGATATTTTCATCAAAACATAATCCAAGTTAATAGATAAACTAATAAATAAACCAATCATTAACAAAAATAATAACTTATAACATTAAAACATAGTTTTTCTTGCCTATTAAGAGAACACCACGTGCAGTAAAAAATATGGCGGACATGACACTTTTGTACTCGTCGACAAACAGCACCTGTATGAACGGGTATATTTCTTCCCCCCGTTCCCTCACCGCACCTGTCGTGTGACGTATTAACCAATAAGGAATCAAAGCTCCTATTTGAGTACTCGCGATTTGTTTTAACGAATATACCAGATATTTATGACCAATAAACGACTGAAAAGGCTGACCACTGGTCCCTGGCTGGCCACTGGTGCTGTTACCCTAAGGCACAATGTAATTGGGTGAGTTTTCCAAATTTTGAGATGTTTTTTTTTTGTGGATTTGGAACATGGTCGTTACAGATCTGATTCTATTTTTAGTGTTAATCTGATCTGAAGCATTTCTGTTTTGACGATGCAGAGAGCAACTGCAGAAACTCAGGAACAAACGGAACTGCTTACATCGAATAGGTATATTCTAGATATATTAGACGTTGCTTAGGTCAGAAGACCGGCACGAGGTGCTTGTAATATAAATTCCTATGTAAGTAGAGGGTGTAATAGTTCATAATGCCTGCTCATCCGCGCGCCTGCCCGATTTGTTCGACTTATCCCCTATTTAATACCTAGGTGTTCTACATCCTTTATTCGACTAGTTTTATGTTTACGTTTGGGCGAAAGAATGCCAGATTCAAGGGCGGCTAAAATAATAGCCAAGTGAAAATCCCATTAAAAGAGACCAATACGCAAACAAAAAACGGTGGGTATTGCGTGGAAGAGGATCTTCGAAAAATGTGAAAGTACTCAAATTGGAGGAAGGAAGCAAAGAACTGGCGCAAGTGGAACAGCACACAAAACAAACATAATAATATATTTTAATACCCGTACCAGGATTCGACCCGGGACCACCTGCTTCTTAGGTGGAGTCACTACCAAACTAGGCTAGTAGGCCGTCCAAAAGAACATATCTCACTAATATTTATATTTAAATAATTAAAAGAAAAATGCTCCTGAAGAGTCCTGAGAGGAGCAAGCCTCTGGATAGCATCGCTATAAAACCAACAGCTGCATACTAACAACATTAACTGATCATCGATGGACCCTATGCCTTCGTAATAAGGTTCAAGAGTCGTCAGTGAACAGCGTGGACGATACAACACCCCGGCCGACTGGTTTGGCGGCCCACGGCCAAGGTCCACCAACCCCCAACGTTTGGCCCAATAAGGTACGGCTATGGACAATAGTGGGCCAGTGTTTGATTAAATTGAACAATGTTGATATGAATTATGGTACAAATTACAGATTTGTAATCTGCTGAAAGTTTAAAAATAGTTGGGAAAACTCGGATATTTCAGGAAAATTTCATAGGTAATTAAGAAAATTTTCATTTTGGAAAAATAGTGCTATTCAAAAATGTCAGAATATTTCAATGTGGAATAGGCCTTTGGTTAAATTCGTATAGGTACCACTCCATGGCACGTTTGGTAAAACGGCGCCAACATTGGCAATATGCAAACCGGTCCGTAATAAGGCGATCAAAGTTAAATGTAACGCAAAATGTTTTGATTAACGGAACTGAGGCTGTATGGATTTAATTTAACTGTACTTACATTTGTAATTTAACAAATGTATCGCTTGTTCTTGTGACAATACGGACAAACATGATGTTTTCACTTCTTATCCTCGTTAACGTTGGATGAGTGTAGGTTACATAAAATAGATTTTATACTTTAATGGTATATAAAATTGGATATACAATTATTATAGACATGGGTAGTCAAAAGGGAAGGGCTTCACTCCTTCTGCTCTAATGTGTACAAATTACGAAAGAGCTTGTAGACGGTCTACCCTTCTAGACGGCCTTTCCCAGATTTACATTAGTACAATAATTATATTATAAATTATTACTTAAAAATTTGTAAAATTGCCCCCTTTATTATTATTTATTTTGTTGATACATTTATTACCCTATACATTGTCTTCCGGTGAAATTTAATGATCTCGTTAATTTTACATTTTATTTATTATTGAATTGAGTAGGTATTATGGTTATGTTAAAACTTGATTTTTTCGCAGTTTTGGACTCGAGTAATACATTTTATTTACAATTGGGCGATTCTCAGAGATGACATTCGGTGCCTGACTTCGGTGCCAAATTTTTTTTTTAACTTATATAATATGCAAGTTTATTTCCTAAAATCTACCCTTAATATAAAAAATATTGGTAGTGGAGGCCTCCATTAGAACCTTATAGTTTTCAAGATATTTGAGATTTAAAAAACACCGAAATCATGTGCAGGCACTGAAATCAATTTGCGTCACCGAATTCAATAATGCTTACACCAAAATCACATTTAGGTTTTATATATCAATTATATAATTATTTTAATCATATTTTTCAATCCTATTTGTTGATAAGCGATGTAACAAGGCTAATGATCTCGAAAGCTTACATAAATTTAATAGATATAGACTCAAGATTTTAAAATAACCAAATTATGGCTTGTAAATCAACATCTCTAGAAGATATCCCACACTATATGACTGGCCTCATATAATAGGGTGATGTGTGGCCCTGAAACGAGTTTCAGACATGTCGACATTGTCGACCACAAATTCGCACATTAGGTATAATCATTTATTCATTGCATTATTATATCCATGAAGGAGAAGATGTTTGTTTCACGCAATCCGACCGCACACGCATCTAAAAAAAACTTATGTTACCTGCACCCGATAAACAATACACTCTTGAGTGGTGTTCAATGCTCATTAAATATTTAATGTACTTATAAAGCAATGTGATGCAATACGGAAAACAAGTATTTTTTTAATAAAAGAGTTTAAAAGCGTGAACTCCGTCAATTTAAAACTATAATATTTGAAGTAGTCGAGTAATGCTTGAAGATCCAATTACCAATTAATTATGATCTCCAGCACCCTCAAACACTTGAGCTAAATTGTAACAAAGTTGTTGACAAAGACATAAGACATTGAGGACGTTTAAAACATTTGCTGTGTTCAATTTGTGTCTATGGCTATCCTTTAGAAATATCGATCAGTAGGTACGCTCAGTGCCTTTGAAGCGATCTCGACATTAGAATGCTATTTTATTTTTAATCCCTTGTTCTGTACATCCTGTCCCTTGGGTTCACCTTGCATAGTACTTTACATACACAAGTTATTTTAAAAGAAGTGGGATCTAATTGACTACATTTATTTAACATGGCTGACATGTTTAAAGGTATCGAGGTGTAGGACCTCCGGTGATACAGAGGACGACGAACATAATTTACTTAATTGGTTGGAAAAGAATATCAAGACAGAGAAAGAAACATTGGGTCTATACGTCTGGTTTAAAAAACTACTCATAATGAACTAGTGATTTTGTGTACCTACTATGACATAATTTACTTACGAACATAATTTTACGTTTGTACAACGTATCTTTCACTTTTTAGACATGATAAATTAGTACAACAAACTAGTTTACAAAGCAGGATTTGAATTCAGTGATCACTTTTTTGATATCGGTGGTCAAAAAATCCACCGAAACCAGGGAAATCAACACCAGCGATATCAAAATTAATCGCTTTTTAGCGATTACAGAAATAGCATGAACGATACAGAGGAGATGTAATAATGGTGGATTTACGCACTTTCGATGACTTCTTAATCACTCACATAACGATAATTGCACTAAAACTTTCGGAGTAAATTGCACCACCGATCTCAAAAAAACATAGGACCAAACCCAGCGAAGGACGGAGAAACATTTAAAAAATCACTTTATTGTACTGTGACTGTACCTCTACTTTATTCAACGGTTAAGGCACAACTAAAGCATACTATGTTTGAGACACTGAGTTCCTGGTCTACAACTTTGAAGGAGTACTGACATGTTTTGTAAATTACACCGATATCAGTCACTAGCCCGGGACACATCGTAAATTTGGTTTTATTCAATGTGTTGAGCAAACACATTATTGTGATATAAAGAATATGATAAGCTAACTAATACCCTATGCGTGAATACCCATAATAACTCCGATCTAATGCCCCATCTTGAGTAATATTTTTTTGTTTCATAAAATCTGGGTGCGGGACACGCCCACCGAACATCATTTTTGGCATTTGGATTTATTTTTCTTGTATTATATAAATAATAAATAAATAATTTGATAGTGTTCCAGACAGAATATAAGCTGAAGATCATGCCTAAATTAATTCAGATTTATTGAACAGTAAATTCGATCAATTACTGCCCCGGACACGTAAAAACGGCCCTCCTGAGAAATGCCCAATTACATTCAGCATTCCTATAAGATATAAACACATTATCCTCCTTTGCGTCGCGCAGTCGGGTAAAAATGACCCGAGTTTTCAAGGCTTGAAAATTTAACTCTAAAGTTAAACCATCATTCAGGCCTTTAGCATCTTGACAGATGATTTATGCAGCGTCTGTAAGCGAGGAACAACGTCTCTCGTGGCTGTATAAGTTAAACCATAGACTTGTGTAAACTTAAAAAAATAACAAATTATGCATTCCTTCGTGATTTAAGCATACCAAATATTAATTTATAATGTGTACCTTATTTCATCGACATAAAGCTCACAGTTCTCACCAATGATAAAGATTATCTTTGTGCCAAGTTCGGAAACCCAATATTGATTTGTGCAAAAATGGCTCGCAAACACACCATTGGTGTCGCCCACGAAGTGGCCGAGGGATTCTTCCAAGAAACTCCTGTGATATTATATGCCAAAAGGACGTAACCGCCCAACTAGCAAAATCGCGCTAACAACAGTCTCTAGACTACAATTTTGTCGCTCTTATATTGATTTTATATCATCGTATAAGCCCGGGTTTGGGCACAAAGCATAAGCGTATTTATTTTAATATCGTTCTAATATCAGTCTAATTGAATGTTGTTTGCATTCACAGTAATCTTTTTCAAAACTATATTAAGCTGCTTTAGGCTAATATCGCTTTTACGTAAGTATCTTGTAAGCCTACATAGGCTTATATTGGTCGAACGTAAGTATCTTGTAAGCCTACATAGGCTTATATTGGTCGAACGTAAGTATCTTGTAAGCCTACATAGGCTTATATTGGTCGAACGTTAGAATCTTGTAAGCCTAAATAAGCTTATTTTGGTTTGAAACATTCTATTTGTGAAGTATAAATATACGGGTGAAATTAACTGCAACATGACAAAAACATATTAGTGTAAGTGTTTATCAAACTTTTTATGAATTATGTTTAAATATAATAACGTGCTGTTTATCATCGTCTGTTTATGTTTCAGGGTAAGTATTCACATGGGAAAATATTATTTATTGTAAAGTAGACCCTGTTTTACACTTCAAACTTTATGCGCCTACTCAAATATGGTATTTGAATATTTTTATAATTATTTTATTTCTTTATTTTGTATTGATAGTCAGCCATTGATGTAGGTGCATTTTTCAAGCGCACTATTAGAGTATTTTAAGCATTCTGAATACAAATGATGTGGCCATGTTGAATAAATTACGGTTCCTTGCTTTACTTATACTAACAATAGTGTTCCCAAAAACGATTTAAGATCAAACCATCTTATATTGATCTTCTCTTTTGTGATATAAGTGTCTTGATCTTATATCACTCTAATATCTTACTAAAGTGCTGCTGTTGATCTTATTATAGCTTTAGTAAGATCAGAAAAGTACGTACTTACAGTGTTCTTATGCTATGTTAATATTAGTCTTACATTCTTACAATAGCATTTAGAAATCTAATATAAAATCAAATGAACTAAGAGAATGAGGATATAAGACCAGGTACTCTCAAGTTCAATGAGACTTCGTAAATGTTGTTGTAAGAGCAAGAGGCTTATAATAGTATTATGCTATGTTGATATTAGTCTTACATTCTTATAATAGCATTTAGAAAGTCTAATATAAGATCAAATGAACTAAGAGAATGTGGATGTAAGACCAGGTACTCTCAAGTTCAATGAGACTTCGTAAATGTTGTTGTAAGAGCAAGAGGCTTATAATAGTATTATGCTATGTTGATATTAGTCTTACATTCTTATAATAGCATTTATAAAGTCTAATATAAGATCAAATGAACTTAGAGAATGTGGATATAAGACCACGTACTCTCAAGTTCAATGAGACTTCGTAAATGTTGTTGTAAGAGCAAGAGGCTTATAATAGTATTATGCTATGTTGATATTAGCCTTACATTCTTATAATAGCATTTAGAAAGTCTAATATAAGATCAAATGAACTTAGAGAATGTGGATATAAGACCAAGTACTCTCAAGTTCAATGAGACTTAGTAAATGTTATTGTAAGAGCGAGAGGCTCATAATAGTATTATGCCATGTTGATATTAGTCTTACATTCTTATAATAGCATTTAGAAAGTCTATTATAAGATCAAATGAACTTAGAGAATGTGGATATAAGACCAGGTACTCTCAAGTTCAATGAGACTTAGTAAATGTTATTGTAAGAGCGAGAGGCTTATAATGGTATTATAAAATGCTCTTATATACATATATAAGACTAGGTAATAAGACTAAACTTACTAAAGTGCGTATTAGCTTGTCTAAGACTAATATAAGAGCGATGATAAGTTCAAAACAAAAATAAGAGCGCTATAAGCTCACTACTCTTATAAAAAGCGCAATCTGAGACTTTTTTGCTAGTTGGGCGTAGAGATATAATTAAATATTTGGTTAATAAATTAACCACATAAAATGGAACTACGTAAATGGAATCCGCATAAAATGGATTAAAGGTTGATATAGTTGGTTAATAAGCAGATCTTGTCAGTAGAAAAAGGCGGCAAATTTGAAAATGTAGGCACGAAGGGATATCATCCCATAGAAATATTTGAATTACGCGCCTTTTTCTACTGACAAGGTTTGCTGGACCAATCTATACTTTTGTAAGTACATCTCTTAATTTCGGAAAATAATTAAGAATCGTAGGATATTGGATGCCCAATTTTGGGTAGTATAAAGCTTAGATGACTCAATTCCAGATTTTCTTTAGACACCTACCTCTGATGCCTCAACACGTTGTCAGTTGCGATGTTTTGGAGTTGGCCTAGCCGGTCGCACGCAACCCGAGCTGGTCTCAAAACACGCGGTTTGGTTTACGAAACGAGGGTTACGGTTACACGTACGAACGTTACTCGATCCTGGGAATTACTAACATTCGCCACGTATTTCAACAGTGAGGGTTATTGGTGGAGAAAGTAAAATTTTAACACTTAACTCAGAGAGAGGGATGAGGGTTCCCTTTGTACTTTCAATTCTATATCTGCTGTTGTCTTGTTTTGTTTAAAATTCTGAACGTATAATATATTTGGCATTGTAATCAAGGAAAATATTAAACAGACCGCTTGCACAAAATAGGGAAAAATCACGAACAGGTACTGCGAGTATAAGTAATTTTTTTGAGTCAAAAAGTGCATTTTAAAAATCCAAGTAAAAATATAATTTTCCGGAAAAGCGAAAAATTGAACTACAAATAGTACAAATAAATGTATTTTTAAAACAACACCACCAAAGTACAACTGATAGGAGAAGAGTCAAAAACGTTTGGGACAGTCGGCGTCTTTCCTGTGGACATTACAAAACTTAACGATTTGGATACATTTTTCGAAGACTTTCATTAGGTACCTATACTTTTAAAAATTATAAGATTCTAACATGCCTGTTAGGATAGTCCGAAGATTAGGCTTTCAAGTCCGTTTAATTATATGACGTCCACAGGAAAAACCCATAACTTTAATATACTAATAAGTTTTTGACCCACAACTGATACAATTATAATCTTAAGACTCACCAATTTCATAATAATAATGATCCAATAGGCACTAGTGTTAATGTAAGGGGACGCGCAAATACTGGTACGCGAGCGGCGCGCGCGCGGGTGGATCCGTTCGCCCACTAGACCCTGGCATATGTCAGCTTTACACTGAGCGGGGAAACGCTGGTAAAGTTAGAATAAGATAACTCTGCAACGACACAGCACAACCTGTGCAAGTGTTATTTATACGTCATAATTTCGTAGAAGTTTGATGTTTAGAATAAAACTTGCACAAGTTGCACAGGCTAGGACTCTGGGCTATCAAAATCACTGCAGACTTGGTCTAACTCTACGGTATTAGGACTAAAGTTAGGTTGAGACTAGCAAGAACTTGCATGCAATTTTCATTACGTTACGGTATATGATCAAACTTTTGAATGCAGTTTACCTTAGTAGTCGGCAATGTAACGTAAATTGCTAGTCTAAGCCTCGCTCAGTCACTGTTGTGAGACTGTGAATAAGTAGAAATTGGTATAAACAACGACTAAGTTATAGTTTTAATCCCTGACAAAATTAACAATAAAAAGTTTCATACCTTAAAGCCATATTAACAGCATATTTCATATGCACCCGTAAAATCGAACTGGCTTCTTTGTGGAAGGTAAAGGTCTGAACTCGTGAAAACTTAAATTTATCGATTGAGAAGCTAGATCAAAATTTAAAACGCATATATGTGTCGCCAGTCCAACGTCCAACCAGCGCATAAAACAGAAAGTCGTTCTAAACGCAGCGCTTGAACCGCCGAGTGCCACATGCCCTAAGAGGATCAATACGGATCGGTGCGGTGATGACGGCATCTTTCGGTCAGATGCTATCCTGTGGCGACAAGACTCCTCTGCACCTGATGCCAATACCTAGGGTTACCACACTTTACAAAGGAGTCATCAAAGGTACAAGTGTTTTCTTATTGTCCCAGAGAATTTGAGAGCAATGCAGATCTAGGAATGTAGACATTTCTGCACAAATTTGACTCTTTGAACGCCAAGAACCCTTAAAGACGTCGTAAGAAGTCATGCCCGTGGATGGCGCCAAAAACGCTCAAGTGCTATGGCGTACGTTGTCAAAGTAACCTTCAATGTTTCCAGGGCGCGTAGCTAATGTGCCAATCGTTAGCGCTCCGTAGCGTATCGTAGTCATCTCTACCACTCTTCCACATTAGTGCGACAGTGACAGTTGAGTTTCGTTTGCACCCAGTACGCTTTAAATTTGCTAGCTTACGCCGGAGATATTGGCGTGCGCATGATGTTCTTGGGTTTGACAGATGCCGTTCAAAAGGTTAAGGATGACTCACGCTTTCACAGTCTGGGTCCGGACCGACGCATCCAATATATATATATATATATTTTATTTATTTCGAACACAAACAGTCACATGATACAAACATGGATACAAATGGATTTTTAGTACAAAGTAGCAGTGGCGGCGCGTCAAACATATCCATAGGTAAGCCGGGGCTAAATTTGGCTTACATATTTCCTTTACAACTCTGTTAAAACGTCCAAAAACAGGCAATCCGGTGGGAATGCAGGTTTACCGAAAAGCTAGTTATTAATATCAAAATAATGATATTCTATTCTGTGGGTTCATACTTAAGTTCCAAAAAACTCATGGTACGAGTGAACGAGCCAGGGTTTGAGCCCGCAATCTCCGGTCGGGTTAAGGGCCGATACAGATGGACTACAACCCGACTGTAGTTTGTATGGGAACTGCACGCCGTACGCCAACTGCAATGTCGGCGTGCAGTTAGCATACATGTTATTACAGTTGGGTTGCAGTTCGTCTGTACCGGCCCTAAAAGGCAGGAGCCAATGATAAATGTTTTGGTGGTATTTTAGTAGGTAGGTACGAGATACGAGTATAATAGGAACCAACATGATAGTATCCTCTTGTCACTAAGCATCAAAGGAATAATTGCATCTTTTTTTCGCAATAATCGCAAAACTTCCATTTGGAGTGTAACTGTAAAGTGGTTTCGGATAACCAATTAGACACCTACAAGTTGTACGTCTCTGTAAATATTTAAACAACTGTTTCGCCTGTGACTCGTCACCTGACAATGGAAGGTCGTCGGTTTGGTTCCGGCTGAGGCTATTTTTCTACAACTTGTAAACCAAGGGTAATGTTATGACGAGGCTTTTACTGTTTAAAACAAATATTCAAACCGATGAGAACTGGTACAAAGAGGGTACAAATAAATAACAATATAACTAGAGTAATGAAAAACACAATAAGTTAAGCTTAATAGCATCCATGACAGACGTTTCTGCTTGATGCAAAATTAATTGAATTGTTTAAGTGTATTGTAAAAAGTATTTACTAAAATAATTAATTGTATGATATATCATTGAATTTTTGTACTCAAATACGTTTCCTCGAGCAATAGTTTCAAATACACTTACATTATGTACTTTGATGTATTTGAACCCCGTGAATTTCAAAAACCCTTACTTAGTGTTGCTCTGCAAATGTCAAGGTTCGGTTTAGGTCTAGGTTTAGACTTTAGAAAACCTGTCCCGTGAAAGGATCTGTTTGTGGCCTAAATCGGACACTGGAGCTTCACATTAACAATTCGCGCCAATAAACAGGGGCTATTTTGCTTTTCACTTCAATACAAATAGGTAATAGAACCCTATAGCAGACAATTATTAGTAGGTAGGTATTAAATTAATAAATTGTGATGCCTATTATGGAGGTGGAAAGCCCTGGCGCAGCGCATCGCGTCACCGCCGGTTCTGCGGCGCGGCGCGTGGGCGAGGATACCGACACCGATCACTTGAAAGCGCATTATTACTAATGCACTAGCTGCTAATAACACAACTAGTGATGTGACCAGGCAGACCAAGGAAATGATGGACTAAGTAAGAGACGATGTACCTAATCATAACACGATGAGTGACCGAGATATGGATTATGGAAGAAAACAACATGATACAAAAGGGGAAAGGACAAGCAAATAATAATTATGTGATTTATTTATATTGCATAAATACACGGACAAGTACAAATAGGCATTCTCTACCAATCAACCATGGGCTAAACCAAATGACATAATTGTTGTACGGTCATGCAGTTAATAGAGTAAAATTAAAACGATTGGTTTATTGTTAGATTGATTAAACAGTGAAAATATACTTACTTATTCTTAGGAGTAGTAGCTACCTACCTACTTCACTGATCCTATGAATAGGTACTGGAATCGGTACTTATGGAGACGACTTGGGATTTCAGGGTTGTGGTCCCATAGAAAAAGTTGTTCAGTATGGCCTACCTAATCACCTCGCCCAATATGGCTAACGGCCCAAAAATGACCCTGTAGTCAAGATAATAAATCACATGTTAGCTGTCGCTTAGGTTTCTTAATGAATAACATACAGTTAAGTAACTAAGTTTGATTCAAAATTTCAGCACATCACTAAGCACAACGACGTTGCAACCTTCTAACAGGTAATCTACAATTGTGGAAATAGATAACTTGCTTGAGATATGATGACATTATAAGCAATACAAGTGGAAATTAGAATGGTTATGATAATCGGGAAAGGACTAGTATGTAATATTTAATGTTTTTGTTGGACCCGGGTATGTCCTTAAACTACGTCCAAGACCACCGGTGGACGGGCAGCAGCGTCCCTCAAATTCGGTGTACTCGACTGCGATCGCCAACCCGCCTGCCAAGCGTGGCGATTATGGCATTCACCCCCCAAAGGAGGAGGCCTATGTTCAGCAGTGGACGTCTTATGGCTGAGATGATGAATGTTTTTGTTATTAGATGATCCTGCAAATCCAAAAACAGTTTGCTAAAAGCTCTTAGAAAATGCGACTCCGGTTATTAAATGCTTTAAACTTAAGGTAGACGAACAAGTCCTTGTCACTGTCCCAGTATATTTAAAATGTTTAAACTTCCTTCAACGTGATAACATGGGATATCATCTATTAGGCACTAGCACCTTCGAATACTGAGACGTTTACCTTGCCTCGCTTGTTGCTAGTTACCGGCAATGGGACAACCGCCTACAGGCTACAGAGGATAGAAAGCCCTCCTTGTGGCTTTCTTGTGTAATTGAGTGTGGTGTTCTGTCCGTGTCCTGTCCTGTCTGAGATCGGCGTTTTTCCCGTAAGGCCTGTCTACCGAACATGGCCAGGCCATTCCTGCCGTACAGACGTAATGAGCGCTAGATATTTTTAACGTGAAATTTTCTTTAACACGGTACGGTAGGAGCTACATTAGTTTGGTATTTTAACCGCGAGATTAGTTTTTTTTTTTTTTTTATTATGAATGGGCTTACTCATGGCCACAGACTAGCCGAGGCGTAGACGTGGCCTACGATGGAGCGAGCTCGCCCAGAAGGTGCCTGTTCACTCTTGATTTGAAGGTTGCCGGGTTATAAGAACACGGAAATATAGACGCCGGCAGGGAATTCCATTCCTTGGCAGTGCGCATAAGGAAAGTAGAAGCAAAGCGCTTCGTGCGAATTGGTGGAATATCTACCATGTAAGGATGGAAACCGGCCGTGCGTCTAAAAGTCCGATGGTAGAATGGGGACGGTGGTATAAGCTCGTGTAGCTCTTGGGCACACTCCCCGAAGTGCAGCCTGTAGAATACCGACAGGCTGGCGACTTTCCGCCGATGGGCCAAAGACTGAAGCTTAGCCGTTAGCTTCTTGTCGCCAATCATCCTCCTGGCTCTGCGCTCCACTGAGTCCAAAGCGGCGAGTTGGTATTTAGCTGAGCCATCCCACAGGTGGCTGCAATACTCCATACACGACCGGACTTGAGCTTTGTAAAGTGTTAGAAGCTGTCCAGGTGTGAAGTATCGCTTCACCTTATTTAGGACGCCCAGCTTTCTGGCCGCAGTTTGAGCTTTAGACTCAATGAAGCTGCCGAAGCTGAGGACTGAACTCAGCTCCATGCCGAGGAGTTCCAGGCTGTCGGCAATAGGTACAGATGCTCCCCGGAAAGAAGGAGTCAGGTCGAATGGACTCCGTTTTGCGGAAAATAGACACGTCTGCGTTTTGGAGGCATTGAACGTGACCAGATTGTCATCACCCCACTGGGAAACGAGACTAAGGGTCAAGTTCATTCGCTCAACCATGGCCTCTCTCTGTGAACGTATATCCTCCCTGCTGTCCCCTGCACTAGCCAAATATCTCTCAACAACCGTACTGTCATCTGCATAACCTACAATGCTGGGTTGCAGCATGTCGTTAATGTGGAGCAGGAAAAGGGTTGCGGAGAGAACAGACCCCTGAGGAACACCGGCGTCAATGGCCATGAGGTCCGAAGAGCAGCCATCAATAACTACTCTGATCGACCGTTCACTCAAGAAATCAGATAGCCAGCTACAAAAGTCAGCAGGGATGCCGTATGCAGGAAGCTTGCTAAGGAGACTTGCGTGCCAAACCCTGTCAAAGGCCTTCGAGATGTCCAGTGAAACAGCAAGCGCTTCACCGTTCCTCTCGATGGCCTCGCCGCAGCAGTGCGTGACATACGCTAAAAGATCCCCAGTAGACCGACCTCGGCGAAAGCCATATTGACGGTCACTGAGCAGATCATTTGCTTCGAGGTATGCCAGCAGCTTGCCGTTAAGTACCCTTTCCATGACTTTACAGAGCATGGAGGTAATGGCGATTGGTCGGTAATTGCAGGGATCAGCACGACTACCCTTCTTGGGTACTGGCTGCACGTTTGCAAGCTTCCAGGATTTCGGCACCGTTCTTGTTTGGAGAGAGAGGCGGTACAGGCGTGTCAGTACAGGAGACAACTCAGGCGCACACTGCTTTAGTACACGTGCAGGTATACCGTCTGGTCCATTGGCCTTATTCACGTCAAGATTCTGCAGAGCTCGGCGTACCTCTTTTTGATGTATAGCAATTCTCTGCATAGAGGAACTGCATTGAGGTAGCGTAGGTGGAAGTTTTGAGCCTGCATCTAGACGTGAATTGCTCGCAAACAGAGAAGCAAACAAGTTAGCTTTCTCTGTCGCGGAGTGGGCCAGTGTCCCATCAGGTTTCTGCAGAGGTGGCAATGTGGGTCGGCAGAAGTTGGATTCGACCGCTTTCGACAGGGACCAGAACCGCTTGCTACCAGGAGGGTAGGAGGCGAGTTTGGCCCCTATTCGACTGACGTGGTCGAATCGAGCCTTTTGAAGCACCCGTTTGCAGGACTTGGCAGCTGAGTTAAAGGCTTTTTTCCTCGCGCGAACCCTCTGTGCTCCAGCTTTGGTATCGCGGGCTAATACCCAAGCCTGGTATGCAGACTGCTTAAGGGCCTCGGCTCTAGCACAGTCCGAATTGTACCATGCTCGGGTCTTGTGATCGAGCGATAGGTCTGAGAACGGAATGAAATATTCCATTCCCTGCCGAATCACATCCGCAACACCCTCAGCAGAACACGAGGGGTCACCCGAAGAAAAACAGACCTGCTCCCAGGGGAAAGACGCAAAGAAATGCCGCATCTCATCCCAGTCCGCTGACTCGTATCGCCATACTCTCCTCGTGCCCCTAGGGCAGAGATCAGGAGGAGAGTGGATCGACACGGATTTCACTAGACAGTGATCGGACGATCCTAGCGGAGCTGAGACCGAAACCGAGTGCCTGTCTGGATCAGTTGTCAGCAGAAGGTCAAGGCAATTGGGTGTATGGTCAGTAACATCCGGTATCCGCGTCGCAACATTTACCAGCTGGGTAAGGTTTAGGGATACAGCAAATTTGCGCGCTTCCCTCCCAGCGTGGCAGGTATTCTTGAACGGGAACAGCCACTCCTCGTGGTGGGCGTTAAAGTCCCCAAGGAATACGAGTTGAGCCGCAGGGTACCGCTGTTGGGCTTTATCGCCGACTAAAAGAACTGTTCCTAACGACATCGCTGTACTCTGTTAAAGAGTACAGTGAACAATACAAATATTAATAATTTTACTTGGTATTAAATTGAAATTATTGTTTTTATTTTATTTCATATTGTTTTTTGTATTGATTGTTGACATTTAATTTAATTTATGGAATATGACATTATATGACCTAGGAAAGCCCTAGTATTATATACAAAATAGTTTTAGGTTTTAGTTAAGTTTTATGACATTTTAATTTGATTTCTATTCTATTTTATTTTTGACATTATTGATTCACAATTTACTATTATTTTTATTATTCTTTTAATTTTGTTTGTATACACTTGACGATCTTTTTGTGAATTTCTGCTATTTTTAAGGAAGAATAACATGTAAATTTTCAATCAGAAATAAATATTATCTATCTATCTATCTATCTATCTGCCATCTCAGTAAGGTGGTCAAAGAGCCTAGTTGTCTCCTGGTTTCCGCTGTGCGATCGGTAGACACAGGCATACAGAGTTTTCTCTGAGCCCGAGTCAACCATAATCCACAAAGTGGAAAACCCGGCAGCCTCAAAGCAACGGAGACGCTTGCAGCAAATGTCATCGCGGACGTACACACAGACCCCAGCACGTGCTCTGAACTTATGTTCCAGTGAGTAGCCTGGGTAGTTGAGGTACGACGCGTCCGCTGGGGTTTTGATTTGCGTCTCCGTCAAAAAGAATAGGTGCGGTTTTTCGGTTTCAAGATGGTGGTGGACCGGATCGATATTTGAGTGCAACCCCCTGATGTTGGTGAGGTGCACTTTCAGTGGGAGGAAGTGCAGCCGGTGTTTAACCCTATTCTTTTTCCTTTTCGACTTCATGTTTGTGGAGTGTGGGATGGGTGGAAAAAATGCCTGTCGAGGTGTTGCGTTTACCAATTGGATCACTTGAGCTAATCCGGACAATGAGGAGCTCACTTGGAGACTGCGGGGACGCCCGAGCCCCCCTGAAATAACCCACCGGGTCCTCCCGTCCAGTCGCCATCTGGCACGGTGGAGCTATTCCAGGATTTTTCGCTAGGTGGCGGGGCAGCCTCTCGTACGTGGCTGTCGTACAATTGGGCCCCCAACTTCCTGCGGTCGGCCACCGGCAAGACCGTGCCTCGGATCCCGCTACCCTCCAGCGTGAGCCGCTCGGCCCGACGTCACTCAAGAATCCAAAAACCGGCATTATGCAACACAACTGACAGCCAATCATCCCCCAAAGGCACTGGTACTCCCGCACATAGACGAAACGCAGCAAGGCTGCTTGGCGCCTGACTCCGGCGGGAGGGTGGTAGCAAACCAGGCGGCCCCTTGCGGGACCTACCACCGCTGGTTTGGACGTAGTTTAAGGACATACCCGGGTCCAAAAAAAGTACCTAATAACTGCGCTTTTTTGGATGTTATAAGCTTATAAGTACTAAGACCGGTCTGGTATGGTATGGTGAAGCGCTGTGTATAAAATTATAAAAGTTACAAAAAATCAACGTGAGAATAATAAAAGCCATGTTGACGGTTGCGTTGATGACGACACGATGTAGAAAAACAGCGAACCTACGCCAATACCTACAGCTTTAATAACTTGTGTGGTATGTAAATAACTGACTAATCTCTTTATGTTTTGTGGTCTGTGTTATGCTAGTTATAAGTATAGTTATAAATACTACATGTCCTTAAGGTCGATTCTAATTTTAAAAATTGTTATGGTTTTGATCTAGTTGTGATACGACCTTCTTCTCTCGTGTCGAGGTTTCCGTAAACAGTGGTTACCTAGTAATAGCAACGGTGCTGACAGGCATCTCTCAGGTCAAAATCAGAGCAGGAGTGCAGGGCTATACCGCGAAAATCGAAGTTCGCAAATTGCGGGTATCTTTTTTCGCCTTTATTGGAGTAAAAGAGAAAGATCCCCGCAATTTGCGGATTTCGATTTTCGCGGTAGCCCCCAGTCCAGCAGGTGCGCCACCTTGACAGTCGTCTCGGTGAATGGTGCGCATCTCACACTACGCGTCTAACTTTGCATTTCGCATGCACCAATCATGACCGATCTTTAAGGTCGTATCAAAACCACCAACCATAGCAAATTGATAAATCAGAAGCGGGCTCCTTGTTTTGTTTATTTCGAGTGATTTATCCTCGTAATAAGACCCAGCATATAAAGTTATCATATTTTTACTCTGGACCTTATTCTTAATGTAAATTGGAACGAATTACGTTTGTTTCAAAATGCAGTGAAACAAAAGAAATGCTACTTTATTTGGTTCATAAAAGGTTCAAATTAGATTGCACGATTATGTACATTGTAATGTACATTTAGTCTCGGGAGGTTAAAGTTAATGCCACAACACACACACTCTTGCGGTAGATGTCGCTAAGGGTCCCTTGACCTATAATATGGTGGAAAAATTTGCTGGCTAGGGATGAGGTCTTGGTGGCTCAGATGGCAGAGCGCTGGAGTATCGATCCAGAGGCCGTGAGTTCAAGTCTCACTCAAGACAGTAATTTTTCCACTTTTAAATTTATTCTAAGCTTAATAGCATCGTTCGCAGACGTTTCTGCTTGTAAAAATTAATGCCACAATTAACGAACTATACTCACCGAAGTAAAAAAGGTAACAGCAGCTTCATACAAGGCAATTTTAAAACTACGATGATGTTGACGGACGTTTAGTATGCCGTATCTTTAAGAAACCTTCCGCCAGTCTCAATTCTCAAGTAAGGCTACAGGAAAAGTATATCGTCTTGTGAATAAAAATCAATAGCTTGTTTCCGCAAAACATGTCTGGTTATAATAAAGCCTACGCTGCGTGGGAGCACGGGCAAATGCAATAATGACTGAGTCAGTTAGGTCGGCTTGTCGACCGTCAACACCGACCGGGGTTATTGGAAAATAAGAAACAATAATTATTTATGTACTTTGCCGAATGGTAATAGTTGTACATTTTAAAGGAAGGTTAAAAAGCCGCTTTTGAGAGCCTTACATGCAAATTTTGAAATTTTCATATTCGATTTAACTATCGTTTGAAAACATTTTAGGTCCATGCCGCATTCTCCATTCTGAATCAGCTTAACACAAACAATATGTAAACAAGATTCCCGCTACTTTTCGTGCAAATAAAAACTTAAATAATCTTATCGGCAAACTCAGCAAATAAACAATCAAGCAAAACAAGCATATATTATAATTTAGGAATGCTCCAACGCCGCGCCGGTGAGTCAGCGGTGCGGCGCGCGGTTATCAGAGACAGAAGTTTTGTGTAAATATTAATTAATAGAGTCTGTGCGGAAAGAGAAGAGTCGTGGGATTTGAGGGCGCGCCAGTGCTATTTTATGGTTTTTGCTATGCTGACAACACTGGTCACGTGATTATAGTACGACACTAAAGGTCATGATACTTATATCCCTTTTGTTCCGGTTTTTTACCACGGCTTACTAGACGGAGCCTGGTGGTGGTGTCGGCTCGTCAAATCAATCCTCTGATTTAGCGCAGGCACTAGTTTTCTTTTTAAAACACACTCTTGTTTTTATGTCTCAGATACTAAAAAGTGACAGTGCGATTGACAAAACTGCTAAAACTAGTTAAGAATCTGCCCAATAAAACTGTAATTTTAGTACCCAACAAGATAGAGTCTCATTTATGTACTACCTAATCTGTGCAGTCCAAAAGTTATTTTAATACAAAACCGGGTAGATCGGGTAGAAATTGGGCATTAGAACTGTAATTTTACTATCGGGGATATATTTCACCCATTGTAAACTTGACTTGTAATGTATGTGTACATTATGAATAATAAATATGAATATGAATAAAAATAGTGCATAAGTACGTAGGCCTTATTGGGATATGTCCGGTTCTCTCATCTCACGATATTTTACTTCGCCGAAAAGTCTGCTAAATATGAAATACTTATAATTTCGTAACTAACAGAACCTAGTAAACGAACTTACAAATAAAGAAATATTTTTATGAAAAAGTTTTATTCTTTGTAATCGAACTCTGAATTAAAATGTCACTTATGTTTGAGCTAGCTTCAGAACAACCAGGGACTGATGTGAGGAACTGGATGTGCTTGAATCCGGCACGTAGATTACGAATTCTTGCATATCACCTACTTAGCGGTCTTATATTCGAGATACCGTAGGTACTTTTACACAATCCTGAAAAAAAAATTACATATAAATATGCATAAAATGGCAAGTATCAAGACTATTTGTCAGTTATTTTAAAGATCATGAATGACCTGCATATTTATGAAAATTCATATATTTTGAATGAATATACTTACCGATTATGTACCGGAGACAAGTTACTTAGGGGGGCTTATTAAATAGGTAATTATTTAATATTAAATACAACATCAATACCCGTGAATAGCGGAAACACGTTCCGCGACTTTTTGTAAGTCGATAGTCGGCTTTTAGCCGTTTTCTTCCCGCTGACAAAACCGAACAATGTTAAATATAATTTTTCTTGTGGTTTTATGTACGGTTTCATCGTGTTTTGAAAATATTTTATACATAAAACTTGCGGTTTTTGGTTATAAAAATATACAATGACAGAAGTTTGTTTACTTTTTACAAGACCGGTGTCAAAGGTTTGATTGCCATATAAAATTTAAAATGTTAGTTCCCGTTTCTGCCACGACTCTTCTCTTTCCGCACAGACTCTACCGTCTTAAAGATATGAAAGAGAAATTGAAAAAAGACGACCATGAGAAGACCCAGTAATGATGTTCATCATCTTTGGATGGATGGGTGAATGAATAAAAGAAAAGATATCGACTCTAACTATAACGCTACGTCTTACGTAGGCGAACAACGCGCGAACGCGGCGCGGCGCGGCGCGCCGCGCCGCCTGACATTCGCGTGCAAATCGCGCCGCACCGCGTTCGCAACGAGATCGCTTACGTAGGACACTTCTATGGGCATCAAAGGATTGATTTCGCCGCGCCGCGCCGCGTTCGCGCGTTGTTCGCCTACGTAAGACGTAGCGTAAGCCAGGAGCATAATATAGGGATATAAATTGAAATAATATATGGTTATGTTAATATGTACTTATTTCCTATATAGCATAGAAAATATTCATAACATTGGAACAAGTTAAATCATAAATACAAAAATAAATAAGATGTGAGGAATATAAGGAATGCATGAATAAATAAACGTCTCTAAAACAATGAAAATACGTTTGTGTAAATATATTTTTGATACGTCGGCTTGAAAAAGCTGTCTGTGAAATCGATCGAATAAACCATTTTAACCTGAATTGTTACCGTCTATAGAAAAATCTAATGAGTAATATAGCGCCTTTCGTAAGCATACTAAGCATGCAAACATTCTGGAGAAATGCTCCAATGACATATAGAATTACATGAATAGAATACCGGGTGTGGCCTGTAATATGAGCAAAATATTAAACCGTAGACTTTACTCCTAATACCGACCAACATATTTTGTTTAACAACTTTTAAAAATTATGAATTATTTAGACTCCCTATTTTTCATACAAAATAAATATTTTCTTCAATGGACGCCATCACCACACCATATCATTGTGATAGACGTTGCTTGTCACGCCTTAAACATAACAAAATTCGCAATACATTGCGTCTTAGAATAAACTTTCAAGTGTATTAAAAATCAAAACACAAGTTATTTTTAAAAGTCGCTGAACAAATGTTGGTCAGTATTAGGAGTGAAGACTACAGTTAAATTTTTTGCTCATATTACAGACCACACCCGGTATAATACGAAAAGTCATATAGGCACTTACACTCGATTATACATATTCACATTGACGAATTAGCGAGACGAATCGAGTGGAACTTCACCAAAACTTAAAATCAGATATAGTAGTTATAGATAGCAAAATATGAGTTTTAAGAGTGGGTCATGACACTTCGCCGTGGAATCCGACAGGTACTGCGTTCCCAGAATTAAATATACGAGTACAATAGATTTGAGTTTACTCTACTCATATTCCCAATGCAGAATAAAGTTTATTGTGTTGCTATTTTTTAATAACAGAAAAAATATTATGGGATGAAGAAAAGGAAATTGGCCAAGTATGTTTGTGCGAAGACTCTAACTCAATGATGTAAAATAAGAACTGAGACGCCAATTTGCAATAAAATTATATATTCTAGGTTAACGCGTATACATGTGAATTCGATAAAGAATATTGCAAAAATAAAAAGCTTGACAATGGCCGCCGCTTATATAGATTGCCGAGACGTCAAAACACGCGATGTGTGCAGCGCAGCGCCATCTGCCATGAAATTGGGTAAACTCTTCTTGCTTGCCGCAACAATGTTAAAGCTTAATATTGTTTCGTAGGTAGATATTCTCTAATTACATAAGAGCCTACCTACTTGAGCTGAGCCTAGCTTCACGACACTTTAGGTCACTTAGGTGTACCTAGGTCGTATACCTACATAATATAAGTATGACCTAACTCTTTTTTATAAAAAAAAATTAATGATGCAGTGCCGTTGAATAATAAACAGAGTTTTGCAGGGAACTGTAAAACTGTTTTACTTTAATTAAACCTTTTGATAATAAAAGAAAAATAACAAATTTTGTTAAAATTAAACATACGAGTATCTGTCTAAGATTATATCAGAAGTGTATGAAACGTAATTTCCAAGAATCCTAAGTATTAAGACATCTCGTCCGATGTATCTCTAACAACTTGTGTGTGACTTATGCGATAGCCTATCAAACATTACAACAGACGCTGACGCCGCACGCATGCAATGCGCAACGCAGCGCCGATAACGCACGCGCGGCGTACCTATATTAATTCTATGAATAAAATGTATCTGAAATAAAGAATTAATAATAATAATGTCTGTATAAGATTCATTTTCGGACTACGGAAGTACGATCATGTGTCTTACTACCGTCAAAAACTCAATTTGCTTCCAATCCGCCGCCGTAGAGATCTTCACACTCTTTCTCTTCTCTTTAATGTTCTTTTTACACCTTCTTCTCCGCTATACCTCTCTCAAAAATTTCAATTTCTGGCTGAAGGCAGTGGCCACCGTCTGCGTTCGAGCGCGAATTTATCACTTGCCATCCCTCCTCACAAATCTCGAGGATACAACAAGTCCTTCGCAGTGCGTCCAGTGAAGCTGTGGAATGAGCTGCCTGTGTCGCTCAGGCAGGCACAATCGGTTGCGTCGTTCAAGGAGAGGTTAAAGAAGCTATGGTTATCTGATTTGACTGATTAATTTGTCTATATTTCTATTGTATAGTTGCTTTATATCGTTCTAATTCTTTCCAATTTTTAGTGTATTTTCCCCTTTCCTTTTTGTGTAATATATGTATGTTTATCCTATAAATTTTGTATGTATTTATATCCTTTATCTTTCTGGTACCTTGTTGTACATTTTGCTGCATTTGTCACCCTCTTTTCACTCTCTCCTCTCATCTACTCAAAGGTTAACTGGAAGAGATCCCTCAAAGGGATAAGTTCGCCTTTGTACTTCTTGCTAATTGTATGTTATTTTTAATATGTCTTTTTGTACAATAAAGAGTTTACTACTACTACTAATAGTTCGCGACACGTAGAAGTTGCAAAAAAATGTTGTTAATAATATTTGACTTGCAAAATATGATATGGCAAACACAAATAGATTCCAATTATCTTTCCAAGAACAGAGAAGCACTAATGAGTGGCGATTTATTTTTTGAATTTCTACAAAGTTAAACATACAGAGTTTAAAAAGCGTAACAAATTAGATACTAACCAATGATAAAAAGCCCATGCGTTTTTTAAAAACAAATGTAGCTAAGCCATTTCAATTTAATACGCAGTTAAGTAAGTATACTGTTTGCACAATACACTTTACTATCTTTTGATCGCTATCTTGTTCATCTTTCTTCCTATTATGCGCAATTGTAGATAAATGTAAATAAACATTGGAGTTAATACAGTGTAATCATGGTATTAATAAACAATATTACATTTAAGAAGAAAACAGGTTGCTTTGTACGGATGTTTTTATAGAAACTGACTATTTTTATTGATTTCGTGTGTATTATGTCTTTTTTTGCACTGATTAGTATTAGCGGAAGCAGTTATAAAGTTGACCCAAAAAATTTTTATTAAGCTATGAGCTTCATCACATATGTTCCTTGAGTAATTCTAAGCATTTCAAGCCTGGGAGGCGATAAGAAATGTGTGTCTACTCGGATTTGTAATGGATTCAAACTTTCAACCCCTTTTTAACCCTGTTAGGGGATGAATTTTACAAAACGCTGAAATTACTTTTCCTGTCTTTTAATAATATCCCCAAATACAAAGATTCAAGTCCCGCGTTCGAAAAATTTTTTGATATCCATACAAACTTTCAACCCCTTTTTCACCACCTTAGGGGATGAATTTTCAAAATCGCTGAAATTAGTTTTCTTGTATTTTAATAATATATCGTTTTACGAAGTTTCAAATTCCTAGCTTAAAATAAAACTTGAACACCATACAAACTTTCATCCCCTTTTTAACCCCCTTAGGGGTTGAATTTCTCAAAATCGCTTCTTATCTCTTGTACACTTTATAAATTTAATCTAGTGTGCAAATTTCAACTTTCTATTTTTTGTAGTTTCGGCTCCGCGTATCAAAAATCTCCAACCAAATTTTTCACCTTTTTACGTTTTTCTTGTAAAATTACTATGAAACTGAAAAAAACAAATATCAGCAACGAATTCTAGGTCTTTGGTTTATACGAAAATGATACCAAACTTGCCCTAGTATCCACCAGGATCAGAATAGATTTTTTTTAAAGATGACGGGTGGCGGCCGTCTTTGTACCCCACCCTCCCCCCCACCCCAGGCTAGAAATGCTTAGAATTACTCAAATATCAGATGTGATGAAGCTCATAGCTTAATAAAAATTTTTTGGGTCATGTATGGCAGCGTTACATAACTGATTCCAGTATATGCAACTGGCGATGGCGCAGACAAAACGGACGGAAGGTGGTTGAAATCTATTATGGTTGACATTTTCCATCATCTGGGGCCAAATTCGACATGTACAACTGTCAAATTTCGCATCCACGTCAAATCAACAGTTGATTTTATTGCATACTGAGTGTTGATTCCATCAACGGTGGATAATATCATTTGGTACAACCAGAACTCAACTCTAAACTAAGGGTGGTTCGGTTTGGTTTGCTTGTCACCCTAACTGTGGATTGTTAATGTCAAATTTTGACATTGTACGTATTCGAGAACTTAT
The DNA here is from genome assembly GCF_963556715.1 of Cydia fagiglandana. Lineage (NCBI taxonomy): Eukaryota > Metazoa > Arthropoda > Insecta > Lepidoptera > Tortricidae > Cydia > Cydia fagiglandana. The sequence continues at coordinate 482,068 of NC_085944.1, read as the reverse complement.
GATTTTTCCCACATCAACGGGAGATCAACATGATACGTCAAACGTCGCTTGTCGAATAGAGGTCCGATTGACAAGTTTCGTTAATTAGATTGTAATCTCTCCCAAGGAAGCAGTATTCAACTTCTTGTTTTATCAGCTCGTGACTATCGTAAATGTCATAGTCTGGTTCACATAATTAAATAGTAGAGTTATCACTTTTAATTCTCGGTTTAAACTGGGGCAAGGGTTATATTCAGGCCAAGATCACAAAGTGATTCACCGAAGAAAGTAATTTGAATTGACATCGTAACACACGCCTCACGTCAACACACGTCACACGCGTCAACAGACGTCACGGCACGTCAAATACCGCTCTACGGTTTTCACGGGCTATTACACTGATGATTGTGGTTAGTAATGATGAGGTGTTGTGGGAGGTCGATAGATACAGCTGCTGATTATGTTGATTAATTAATTTGTCTGCTTCATATGTTAGTTAAGGATTTGTATTGGCTTTTATGACTTGTCGTTTGGGGGCTTAACTGATCATTGATCAAGAAGTAGGCTAGTTTGTTAGGTTAATATGATAGACCAAGCTATGTTGGCAGCGATTTTAATAGCTCAGACTGTGCATGTATTATTTTAAACGTCAAACATCTACAAGAGTAAGTAGTACTTTTTTTTTGTGACTTTTGTCGACAGTGAGCTAAGATTTAAATACCACCAACTAAACCAATATTAAATTTCTTAATTCTCCCCGTTTGCACCTTAAAGCGTTTTTACTTTTGTATAAAATAATTTTATATAAATCATTGCTAACCCATTTTAATGAGATACCTGATGAGTCAGAGATTTGGCTCACCGGTTAATAAGTTAAACATATGTACTTATTGTATGTCTTATAAGGTAAAACACATCTAGGTTCGCAGACTTGCCAGTTAAAAGCGTTTAAAGAGTTCTTTTATTTCCCCGCCGCGCCGGTCACATAACTCCGCTTTTGGCTCGCTGCACTCTTCTATTCTTTTATTTCATTGTATGTGTTCGTATTGTTTTTGACGTCATCTCTGTCTTTAGGAAACTATTGGACACAGTCACTTATAAATTAATCAATATCTTACTCTCCAAAGCGCGCAACGCCTACAGTTTTGCAAATAAGGTTGTATCAGATAGATTTACGTGCTCTGTCAGACTGGCCAAGTTCAAGTTTGTAGTCAACCAGAATTCAATATTAATGTAGGTAACTCACATAACATTCTCAAAAACGATTTAGAAAGATTTAGGGCGTAGCCAGGCGTGGCTCACTCCGCGATTTCGTCGCTTTGCTACAGGTAGCTAAAACTGGGGTTCGACCCCAATTTTGGGGTTTGCCATAAGCCGCGCGTGGCGCTGTCGCCACCTAGCGGCCATATCTGTGCTGATCGTAACAGACGCGTTTTGTTAGAGAGTCTTCTGTACCTAGTACTATTATTTATTCTGTGCCGTAGCATAGAAGGTAGGATCCTATAGAAGTAGTTTACGCGTGCCTCCGTGAGGGACAAAACATAGGCAATGCGACACTATGATTGGTCGAATTTATTTGTTCCCCACCATAACCCTTACTAATTTATGTTGGGGAGTAAAAAAAATGTGATACAGTGACAAGGACAAACAATAATAGCGCTTTCGCTGCTACTCCTACTGAAAGATCAGATACATCATGCCTTATCCAGTTACAACACAAGATTCATGGGCCGTAGAAAAAATATGAATAACTAAAGAGGTAGGTACCGTATTGTTTTGAAGTTTAGTCACTGAGTCGTCGAACTCTGTCCGTTGAAGTGGGGCTACCTGGGATCCAGGCCCAATTGTACAAATATGGAATTACATTACAACAGTGGGAACAAAGCTGCAGTGGAATGCAAACAATCGAGAGCAAACACAAACAGCGAGCGTCTCCCGACATACCTTCGGGCTTCGTCACCCAATTCAAAGAATGAAAACAATATCTAGGTACCTACTATTACATAATTACTCTCATTTTTCATAGAATATAATGAGATTCATGTTAAATAAATTAGGTAGGTAATAATAATAATACTCGTATACTACCTAAAGGCAATAAAGGTGACATTCCATAAGGAATTAAAGTTTGCCGGTTCGGATTATGTCAATGTCACACTTAAGTCAATAACATGTAAATAAAGTAGGATTCTTATATGTATGAAAAAAAATGGTATTGTGTGAAGTGAATCTAGGTACATTTTGTAGTAGTATTATGAAGGAAAAGATTATTCCAAAACAAAATTAACATGGTTTATAATTGGTACTCAAGCCAGGAGAGCCATTGGAAGCGATAGGTCTAGTAAATGTCACTCCAATTACAATAAACTTCCTCACGCAGTCTCTTTGCTTGTAACTTGTATATGTACTACACATCCCAGCAACTAACACTAGCTATTCAAATTTAAATATAAATAAGCCGCATCAACGTATCAAAGAATCAAGCCTTATTTTTATGCGCAAACACGTTTAAAAAGTTTTGAATGAGTAACGACAGTAACGTCGCGCTCAGCTGACCAACCGACTTATTTACTTTAGATGTAATAAGACTCACCTGTCTGCTAGCCCGTTACCATTTAAATTCCACTTCACTTTTCGTTTTCACCGTATGTTAATGTATTGTTAAGCTCACAAGCGTGTTAGTAGTGTTATCGCGTTCGGGTCGTGTCGGAGCGTGCGGCGTCCGAGCGAGGTGCGCGCGGACTGGCTGCGCGAGCGCCGGTCGGCTCCTCAACCCTCCGTGACCCGCAGCCTGTGCCCTAAAGGCTGGTTTACACTGCGATCTGTTTTGTTACATAGTGAAGCACGCATTCAGTTTAGTATGTACTGGTATTATAAGGCAGTTGGTCTCACAAGCATATTAGAAGCGAAAACACCTCTGTCCATAATATAGACAGAGCTAGGCGTTTTTGCTTCTATACCTACCCCTCAAATGATTCATTTGACTCCAATTATTTGGAGGAATAATGTATTTATGAAGAAGAAATGGTTGTTTTCTGGCTTTCTATACCTACCCAAACGGTCTGAAAATTTAATCATAGCTATAATGTTGTTACATTTAGGTACATACCTTATTAAGACATGACGACACATGGCATAGGTAAGACTAAACGTCCTATTCTCGAGTTGCCCAATAGTCGACACCCTGCCGTCACCTCTATTGTTAATGACATAAGTTTACAAGATGATTCATGCTAGAACGGCATGGGTCGGGGCCGGGGCAACCGACACTTTGTTTTCTATGACAGGTGACCGGTGATCACGTGACACTTTCTATAGAAAAGAAGTGTCGGATGCCTCGACACAGAAGAAATAATAGTACTACCGTACAGAAACGACACTTCCTACATACCCGAAGTTTGTCAGCGATTCAGGGTCGAATCATGCTATCCCTTTCTAATATATAGCACTATCTCCTTCGGCTATTTAGGGTTGTCAAAATTCAAGTAATTATCTTATCTGTCTGTGGTCGTGCACGCGCAAGGAAGTCAAGTGGTGTCAACCCTAATAATTGCTCGGAGCAATGCTGAGCCGAACGGAGCCGAGTTTGACCGAAATCAGGAGTGTCTCCCCACTGGCCTCGGCCCGGACCGGGACCGTTCTAACGTGAATCATCCTTAAAGATGACATGTACTAGTACCTACTAGGGCAGTGACGATCACTCGAACCGCATGGGCGTCTACCTTAATCGTTTTTAAATCAGTCAGGTGTTTTATTTACTTGTCGGTAAGTACTTGCTTGATAAGTCCACTCAGGTAGGTTAATGAACAAATATTAAGGTCACTCCACTCAAACACTTACACAGGTTGTAAAAATTTCGTAATAGACTTTGAAAAATGTATATGTTTGTGTAAGCAGGTCAAATAGCTAACAGGTGACGGAAAAGTTATTCAGTGAAACCTGGTTAATTGGGGCCTAGATAAATGGGAAACCTCATTCATTGCAACCAAAGGTCAAAAAACCAGAATATTATAACATTGTGAAACTGCTTGAAATGGTTATTACTTTTATGCACCTCCATCGCAACATTCGCAACCTCTGTTAAACCAACACACCTATATACAAGATGGTCAAAAAATAAGTGTATTCCCGTTGCCAGGGAGGTTATGGGATTATACTGAGCAACTTTTACTATGGGACCAACCCAAAAATCGCGAAAAAAAATTCATACATTTTGGCTGGTCCATTTTTTATGGGAGGGTATATTTTTGGTCCCATAGTAAAAGTTGCTCAGTATAATCCCAAAACCTCCCTGGCAACGGGAATGCACTTATTTTTGACCAGCCTGTATAAATGAGACAAGGTTTGAAAATAAATTTGAACCTAAATATTTGGGATCGTAAAACCACTCAACCGTCCAGCACTGCAACTATGGTGCACAAGTTCAATACGTAATTAAGCATCAATACTAATGTTGTTTTTGGCTATGTATGAATGTTTATTTTCATTTGTAATCAACTATTTTGCCTTACAAATTAAAATCAAATAAAATATAAGTCACATCTGAAGGACGATGAGTTAAATTTGGACCATAGCTGGGAGCTTTTGGTTGAGACTGGAGGTTTTACGGTACTATAGTTCGTTTTTTTTAGCATTAGAAATAAGGTAAACAATCTTGATGTGTCTTTTAATTGAAAAACAGATTTTAAAAATAAGTTACGGCAAATATGTAACAATTATGAATCTAATACGATCATTTATATTCTTCTGCTTTCATAAGTAATAGTTATTGATTTTTAAAAAGCGTTTTTAATTAAAAGACATGTCAAGATCGCTTACCTTCTTGCAAGTTCTTTCTAATGCTAAAAAAACGAACTGTACCTACGACCTGCTTGAATGGAAAACCTGGTTAATTGACACAAAATTGCCGGTCCCTCGAAAGTTTTCTTACGAGTAGGTATCGGTGTCATTGTAATAATTATGTAATTGTACGTATTATTAACGTTCATAAATATGCTTTGTTACTGTGATTAAAATCTCTAATAATTAAAACCCCACTTAGAGAGGACTTTTCATTAAGTCAATAAGTATAAAGATACAATCCCATATAAGCCACATTCCGGATCCACTCTCCACTCCACTAATTAGTCTAAGTGCATTATTTATTTTGATGAGATAACTCGGCTCTTTACCAGTTACTTTTTATGAATATGATTACGAATGAAATGGATACCGCGTGTTCTTAGAGCGGATTCGGACACAAAATAGAATACCAATTTGATTGGTAAATATTTGTATGTCGCGTTACAGAGTTTCTGCAATATTTAACTGTGAATAACATATACGATAACTAAGACAACATACGTAAGTAAATACGTAACCAATTCATAATATTCATATTGCTGGATCGTTCTGACATTTCGAAAATAAGTAGTAGGACATAATTTGATTTTGGCAGTCTAATGTAAATTTTGCGTTTAAATTACTTATGAAATTGAAATTCACCATATTATGTGTTTTTGTTTATTTTGTATTTATTGGTAATAATGAGTATAAGGCAGGACATGGATGAATTTATATAAAAAGAAACTGATGTCATATTTAACGAGTCTGAATACGCCCTCAGAGCGGCGCTGCTCTGGCGCAGTGGTAATACCACCACGAATTGTGGCATTTCTCCTGATATTACAGCCTCCTAAAATGATAACTTGAGTATTAGTACTTACCGCTTTTCTAATGCAATGTTTTTTTTTCACTGAGTTTTAACCGATTTAAAAATTTTGATGGCGATGGCGTAGTAAGTAGCAGGAAACAAAAGAAACTTTCATTTCGGAACTGGAAAATTTCGTTATCCATAAAAAATATGAGTAGGTTCCGAATTTCTTCTATGTGGAAATTCCGCAATTTTAGAAATTTTCCGACGGAACATCAGTAGTGGTAGTGGCTAAATTAGAATCAGCTTCTAATAATTAGTGCGATGGTATCACGGCCAGATAAAGTGGTCAGGCAGACAATAGTCGCCGAAACAGCTTGCACAATTGACAATGCTATTGTCCGGGACACCGCTGCCGGATCTTAGACATTAAGTAACTTCGCTACTTAAAATCGGTTTGCAATTAAATGCAACCGAAGACAACCTAAAACCGCGGGCCTCAAACAATACTTACATAGATATAGTAAATAACAATCGTAGTTCGATAAACACTAAACATAAAATGCGTCGGGATGTGATCGGGATGACCGATGCAACAAAAAGGGACGTAACTAGCTTCTATTTGCAATGCAACTTGCAATGTATGTAACTATGGGCCCGATTCGGATTTTGAAATAGACATCTATTAGATATCTTTTAGACATCACCAAGATACGATAACGATATATCTAACCTGTCAAATTTGACATTTGCTCGATTCTGGAGATACTCTTGAACGATTTCCACAGGATATGACTTAGAGATCCAATTCACATCTAATAGATATCTTACTCTATCTAACGTAAAAGTGACATTGGTTGCCCGAATTGCGCTGCAAAAGAGAACTAGTTGATATCTAAACGTACCCATCTAGAATGGATCTAGCTCGTGTCGTCTCTTGTGAATATCTTGAAGTTCGAATACGGCAGTATGTTTGTAAGGGATGGTACGGGTCAAATCGAGCGAAATAAATGGTTTAATTGAAATATATAAAAACGAGTAGAATCGCGGAAACCAAATAAGCCATTTTGTACCCATAGTCACGATCACATTGAAATAAATAGAGTAAATTCTCAGTTACAAGTATAAGTGTATGCAAATGCTGGATATTAAGCGGTTTTTACGTACTTATTGTATACGATTAGAACCAAAATAGGAGTCATCAAGGCACATACATTCCAAGAACTGTTTACAAGTTGGTCTGCACTGTTCCCGTTGCTTACAGAGCCATCGTCTCAATCTTAACTTAACATATTAAACATAGCTCGTGTGAATGTAATATAAAAGTATTGTAAAGACGTGATAAAGACACAGGCACACAGAAGACACAGAGTAGATAATAGAACTTAGGTAAGCATAGAGTCCTTACCGTAGAGTCACGATTTCACGAATCATATTCTCCCTCCCTAACGCATGAGGCGTTCTCGTTTTTCATGGCTGACTCCGACGGAATAGGCTATTAGCACCATTTATTCTTTGGTGGGACTATTTCGTGACCACAATCGTGTCTTGTCTAAAATGATTTTTTTTCATAACAACTGCTCGAACCAGTCGCGAACCGATTGAGTGACATATTTTTATTTACTTATTTCAACTTTGTTGTCATTGCACAAAGATATACAATTATGTATAAATAAAGGACTTAATGCCAAAAGGTATTCTCTACCAGTCAACCATAGGGCCCAACAGAAACAATAAAAGATGATGCAAGGAGGACATACGACATTTAAAGATCCATAAAAATACCTATGTCGTAAACCCTCGTGGATTTGAAGTAAGATCTGTCTTGACGGGACTGGATTTTTTTTCTCTCTTTATTTTTTAGAGCTTGTCACCGGGGCGAACATGTCGCTCCATAAAAACAAATATATTCTTACAAAAGTGTAGTAAAAAAAGTTACCTATTGGTAAGTATTCAATTTCAGACTCGCTTCAGGATGAAGACGGAGACGGAGAAATGTTTGTGAGGAGATGCATGAAGACATAAGTATTTGATTTTAAATAACATGGCTAACGTGACACACCCCGCACTTGACCGAATTCTTTACAAGAAGAATCACCTTATTTGTAATTGTGAACTATTCCATAAATTTCTATGACGACACTATTAGTGATAAGTACATTTTATGTATAGCATTTAGCACAGTTTATACATAACCGCGCTTCTTATGATTGAATACTTGTTTGTGTTCGAGGAAAATGCATATGATTGTTAAATCTAGAAGGTTCGCGTGTGAGTCAACAACATAATTACTATTTCATTGACAATATTGTATTATATTTATGTTCCTGTCCATGGCCTTCGAGCCATATAGGTACACGTCGCAAGATTGATAACCTAGTTTCTGAACAACTTAATCCTGCGAGTTTTGTTTTATCTCAATCTCAAAAGTACAAAAGTCATAAATATTGTTTATATTGGGACCACAACCTTGGTGTTTAACACCTTATTTGGATAGATGAGGTTTTAGAACTTGCGGTATGAGTCATCGTGAGTCCTTCGCATTTTAAACTGTTAAAAACCTGTTTTGAAGCAAGACCTAAAGTCCTGTCTGCGATACACTTAAATGGATCGCTTTGCTGTATTTGGTTAGGGTTTTACTTAAATCTAGATTTTGATGGCTTGAAACTTGGAACCTAAAATATTGGGACGTATATGGTGAGATAAAAAAAAATATTTATTTATTTTTAGTATTAGCATTTAATTTAGTCTTTAATATCTTTAAGTATCTCTGTTTATTTATTTTAGGCGTCACAGATGTTCATAAAACGTAGGTACTTAAGGTGGTTCGCTTTTCATACAAAATTCAATCAAAGCTCATTAAGTAACTACACACTATTAGTACACAAATATTTCCCCATTTATCTTCTTTCGAATATTCGTTTGCGCGAAATTAACAGGAAAACAATGTTTCATACAGAAATCATGCAAAAATCATAGTTAACTTTTCATCAATTTTACGTATGTGTGTGTCACAAATGTCGTGTACAGATACATTTGCGACGTTGCCATACTATTTCCGACGTTGCCGGGCTGACCACGGCTCGAATTTGGAGTGCCGTCATGTTTAGTGCAATTTTGTTGACACTGATATTTGACAGGTAGTTAATTGACCTAAGCGAGAAGTTCGTCAGCTTAGCTAAGAACTATCATGGCGTGTTATGCAAACAGTTGCTTTTTTGCTTGCAAACGGAAGATTCCCGGTTCGATCCCCAGTCATTGTATGCTGGAACATAACTTTTTGTATTTTTGTTACACCTGAATTTCGTATTGTTTTTTTATTTTTATTTAATTTTTCTTATTATCATAAATACATTATTAAGTATGGGCTACACGTATTCTTTTATTTTTACAAAGATAATTAGAAATTATACTCTTCCTAATCTCCACATCCTCACTGCAATAAAAACCGGGCAAGTGCGAGTCGGACTCGCGCACGAAGGGTTCCGTGCCAAAACAATAAAAAAAAGCAAAAAAAAAAACGGTCACCCATCCAAGTACTGACCCCGCCCGACGTTGCTTAACTTCGGTCAAAAATCACGTTTGTTGTACGGGAGCCCCACTTAAATCTTTATTTTATTCTGTTTTTAGTATTTGTTGTTATAGCGGCAACAGAAATACATCATCTGTGAAAATTTCAACTGTCTAGCTATCACGGTTCGCGAGATACAGCCTGGTGACAGACAGACGGACAGACGGACGGACGGACGGACGGACAGCGAAGTCTTAGTAATAGGGTCCCATTTTACCCTTTGAGTACGGAACCCTAAAAAGAAGTGTATAAAATTTCCTGTGGTGAAAAATAATGGATTTTGTCTATGAATGAAAAACACAATTATTACTATAGTTTGTTTTTTTTAGCATTAGAAATAAGTGTAGTTAGTAGAAGTTATAGTCTTGACGTGTCTTTTAATTGAAAAACACATTTTAAAAATAAGTTACGTCAAATATGTAACAATTATAAATCTAATACGATCATTTATATTCTTCTGCTTTCATAAGTAATCATTTTTGATTTTGGCCGAGCAATAAGAAGTTATAGAGGGAAATGCTAGGAACACAATTTTTGACTACGTAACTTTGTTTGGACTAGTTAGGAGGTGAACATATCAAAAGTCCCCGGCCGTAGCCCCGGTGCTGGAGGGTAGAGGGGGGAAAGAAGGTCTCATTTTTCGGTTTTTCACTTATATCTTGGAAATTTTGCGTCTTAGCGACATGACTACTAAGACAAACCAAAAGCTGATAAAATTTGTTACAAGTTTTATTCAGTCAAGTTTTTCGATATCTTGAATAGTTTTTGAGATATCCGCTCTTGAAAGTTTATTTAGGGCTTTCAATTTTATCTTGATATCTACATTAGTGACGCTGCTAGACCGTGTTTGGTATCATTTTCGTATAAATCGGGGGTGCTGAATTCAGTTTTGGTATCACATTGACACCATTCCTAAGAAAAAACATATAAACTTTAAACAAATACCTTTTTTTTTAAATTCCTATTCACGCTTAAACCGCTCAACCGATTTAATTGAAATTTGGTATACAGATATTTCGAATCCCAAGACAGGACATAAGATACTTTTTATCTCAATAATCATCCTTTAAAGTTGTGAAATGGAGTATGGGGGGAATTCAACTTCGTCAACGAAACTGAATTCCTGAGGTTAATACTGCTCAAGGTAAGGTTTGAAGTCATGTTTGGTATTACTTTCATCTAAATCACAGATGTATTCCGTCCTAAATTTCATCTAAACCGGTTCAGCGGTTATTGACTCCCCATACAAACTTCCACCCCACTTTTCACACCCTCAAAAGATGCTTTTGGTTATAAAAACTATCCTATGTCGTGTATCGAGATTTAAACTATTTCTATACCAAATTTCAACGAAATTGGTTCAGCGGTTTAAGCGTGAAGAGGGATTTAAAAAAATAATTATTTTTAAATTTTTGTTTTACTTCGGAATGGTGTCAATGTGATACCATAAATGAATTCAGCACCCCCGATTTATACGAAAATGATACCAAACATGGCCTAACAGCTTCACTGACGTAGATATCAAGATAAAATTAAAATCCCTAAATAAACTTTCAAGAGCGGGTATCTCAAAAACTATTCATGATATCAAAAAACTTGACAGAATAAAACTTGTAACTAATTTTATCAGCTTTCGGTTTGTCTTAGTAGTCATGTCGCTAAGACGCAAAGTTTCCAAGATATCAATGAAAAACCGAAAAATTCGACCTTCTTACCCCCCTCTACCCCCCAGCAGCGGGGCTACAGCCGGGGACTTTTGATATGTTTACCTCCTAACCAGTCCAAACAAAGTTACGGAATCAAAAATTGTGTTCCTAGCATTTCCCTCTACAACGTTTTTTGAGCATTCATTTCTTGACCTACTGAGTATGTGGGGGAAGCGCTGCTGGCCTAGCAGAAAGCAATTCGGAGGTCGCGGGTTCTAACCCCGGCTCGTACCAATGATTTTTCGAACTTTTGTACGAAATAGCATTTGATACCTACCTATTTATACACCGATACCTATTTTTCGGTGAAAGAAAACAATGTGAGGAAACCGGACTAATCCAAATAAGTTTACTCTCTGGGTTGGAAGGTCAGGGCAGTCGCTTTCGTAAAAACAAGTGCGCATGCCAATTCTGGGATTCGTTACCAAGCGGAGATTGAATATCTGGGAGACCGACCAAAGCTTACAAAACATAAAAACTCAAAAATGCGCGTTTTCTCATAGACCTAGCTAAGAGATCAAACCCCTTATAGCAAATTTCATCGAAATCGTTAGAGCCGTTTCTGATACCATCCAAATATATAAATAAATAATTATATATCTAATAATTGCTCGTTTAAAGGTAAGATAACACAAAGGAGAAACAAAAAGAAATTACCTACTCGCACCAGTCTTGAACCCCAATCCTCTTGCACGTATTTCCACGAACATACCATTACGCTATTGCAACATACTTACGTTGTGTGAAATTGTCTACTACAAGGATCACGGAAACACTGTTTGCATGTGTGAGTAATAGTAGGAAAAAGCGTGACAGCAACACTCCGTCGAATTAAAAAGGTGGTTTTTGCACAATGAAGTATTCAATGTTTATTTTAATAGTTCAATATTTACTTAAAGAGTGCGCGAAACATACTTTTAAGTATACAAATACCAAGACCATTTCACAAAAAAATAAAATCTGAAATTTTGCAAAAGTGGTGCCATCTAGCGAGAGTTAAGTTTTGAGTAACCTAGGCGAACCACCTTAAATCGATTTCGGCTATCTTAATACACTATCAAACACTTCCTTCTTTGGTCTTATCCCTGACAAACTAGTTTAGGCATGTAGAACAGTCTTGGAAGTTATAGTACAGTTCGTAGTTTTCGAGCTGAGCCCGACGGCTAATCCTATTGTCTATTGTTAAGTAAAACCGCACTTGCTACTTACCCGCAATAAAAATGTCAACCATTAATTAAACCAACATTTTTTATATTTAGTTTTTAGTTGAGTCGTTCAGTCGATACCTAATTATTCGTATACATTGTACCCGTATTCTTATTTTTTTTGGTAAGAACCATTTTTCGAGAAGTATGAAAATAATTAGCAATCTGCAAGACGCGTTCGTCTTTACTTTCAATAGCGTATATTTTATTTTTAAAAATTTCATTGGTTATACATAGTTATGACTTTTAAATAACGCATCTACTTAAACGTCCTAAACCTCGAATGAAAAGGCTCACAAACTACCTAAGTACCTATGTAAGTAGGTAGGGTAGGTACCTATACATATTTTATTTATATATTTTAAGTTAATAAAACAGATTCATGTTATTGAAATTTAATCTCATGATTCCTTACATACTGTATGTAGATAGAACTCCATTAGAACATTAAATGCTAACATTATTCGTCAATCCACTTACGCAGCGTCTTACGTAGGCGACGAACGCGCGGCGCGGCGAGGAAGAAACAAAACGTTGATACGTATAGGTGTGTCCTACTCACACTTCGCGAAGCGGCGCGGCGCGGCGCGGTGCGGCGAACGCGCGGCGAACACGCGGCGAGGCGCGGCGCGGTGAGGAAGAAACAAAACGTTGATACGTATAGGTTTGTCCTACTCCCACAGCGAAGCGGCGCGGCGCGGCGGCCTTGTCCGACTAGGGAGACACTCCCGAGTCCGACCGCCTTGGCCGCACGCAGACACGGTGTATTAGAAAATTCGTATTTAAATTATGAGTAAACTATGTCTTTTTATGCAAGTACGTGCAGCGTTCTTCGTTGTCTGAAATTTTGGTTTACTGGCATTTTGATTTGGCACCGCCTTCAAAAACTAAGTACACAATTACCCGGGTGGTTATTTAATTAATTTGCTTATTATTAGGTATTAATTCCGTTTTGGCAAAAATTGGCTTTACGACGGGATAGGATCGTAAGTGCCATAGACGCTACTGGAGTTACGTCTTTTATACCAATTTCCGCGAATTTGAATATTTTTTAGTTTTGTGCCTATTGATTACAGGAAAACCTATAAAGAAATCAAACGGGAGTCGACTAATCAAATCAAAGCCGGTAATTCTATATACGCCACGCCTCTAGCCGCGTCATATTCGCGTCTAAAAATCAAATAGATTGATCGCGCCAGATCCGCGCCGCGCCGCGCCGCCGCCGCGCCGCGCCGCCATCGCGTCAAAATCGCTCACCTAGGACACTTGCAACAACGGTTTGTTTTTTTCGTGCCGCCTCTCGCCGCGCCGCCGCCGCGCCGCGCCGCGCCGCCCGACATTCGCGTGCAAATCGCGCCGCGCCGCGTTCGCAACGAGATCGCTTACGTAAGACACTTCTATGTGCATCAAAGGATTGATTTAGCCGCGCCGCGCCGCGCCGCGCCGCGCCGCGTTCGCGCGTTCGTCGCCTACGTAAGACGCTGCGTTCGGCAATTCGCGGCAGATTTGGAGTAAACGTATTGTAATGCAAATTAATAACGTCACCCAACGTTTGAAGCTAAAACAACGTATCTCAGTACAAAAATCGTGTGGATACGGCTTTTTTGCATAGCATTGAAGGTTAGTGAATGAAGTCATACGGTGGGCGAGTGCATTGGTGGGTAATATCGATTCTTTAGGCATGTGATGTGGGCGGCTCTAGGTCTAGATGTTTAGACTATCAAAATAATACTTAGATTCTACGTATTTGGAAGAAGGTCGCACGAAGTTTCTGCAAAAAAAGTAAATAAATATTAAAAATGTTGTGACGCTCGTTGAAGTCTAATAGACTACCTAGCTGTTATCGTTCTAAAAAACACAATATTGTACAATGAAACACGTTTCGAAATTACCTACAGGGAACAGGTGCTAATTTACGGGCTATTGTTTCATTATTGAATTTGTTCAAACCCATTTTATGGATGGAATTCATTCATAGAGTGTGTATGCACTTTTGCGGTTGGGTATTCCAACGCAGGCAGGGTTCCACGAGGTTAAAATAATATATGCCTAATGTCCTTACTCTAAATCCTCCAAGTTATCATGTCATGTCAGCCTAGCATAAGTTCGTAACCTGATACCCGGCACAACCCGTCCCGCCGGTCTGACAATAGGATATGTGCCACTGTGTCATAATCTCATAATACAAGCGTCTTCACAATATCGTCTTGGAGCTTGCAAATACATTATGTACCTACTTAGGTAGCCTATCTTAGTACAGTTTACACTGTGTTGTGAAATTTTAAATCAATTTCATTTTATTTTCATCGTTTAATCAGCACTTATACTTTGCAAATGCAATACGTCAATAGATGTAGATGTTACAATGGTGTTATATAAAAGTCAGCAAATAAAGCTATCAATAGTGAAACTCGTCGGCCGGTCTGCTATGATAGGATATACCTATAATTTCAATCCGTAATTCTTAGCAATACCAATCTTCTTTTTGGTATTTTCTGATTTTTTTCTTCAATTTATGATAATATTTATAACTCCGACATTCACATAATAGTCACACCTGAACTAAGATATTCGAGTCAATTAAAGTATTATAGAAATTTTTTTTAGAAAATGATTAAGGAAACAAAATATTTTTTTTATATTTTAATTTGCTTTTATTTCAAGTTGATTTTCGAGTTAATTTTGGACCGCAGTTGGGAGCTTATAGTTGGGTTGTTTTTCGATATGTAGTCGTAAATAAATATGTTTTGTAACCCCTTTGACCTATCTGTTGTTTAACAGTCATATCGAGGCGCAGTTTAGTTACGTGGGCGACTTATTAAGTGCCGATGATAAAAATATACAAGCACTAACGTAAATAGGTACTTTAATCGATGAGTACATATACCTATGAAGTTAGATTTTTATTAGATTTCAGACCATTACAAAAAAAGATAATTTTAGAAAGTAGAAAAGGTAAAAGTTTATAGAACTCTTAAAAATGAATTAGTATGTGGTTCAGATACTATCGGTTACTCATATAATCATCTATTTAAAAGTAGGTACATACAACCTTTAAGTAATAATGAGACATTCATATTAACAATGTAATGATCTCGAGCACGATTCTGATTTGCCAACTTGTTTCGGTTTTAAACTGATTTTGACACGACCTTGACGATCGTCTTGGTGATTGGCACGCACCTCACGCACGAGTTTCACTTCGTTTCGCATGCACCAATCAGAGTGAGTGATCTTCAAGCTCGTATCAAAATAAGATCGAAACTGTAACAAATTGTAATATGTGAATCCGGCTGCGCTATTAGTTAATGATTGGAATAAAATGAAATGAACGAAGGAACGACAACATTTTTGTTGTAATTACTATATTATTACTAATAAAGTCTCGAACACAATACAAATATGTAATATTTTTAGCATTATCAGCATTAAAGCTCTATCTTTTCTGATTTTCACATATAACTACGAATAAAGCGACTACCTACCTACAAACCTACATGTTAAGGTAACTGATTAGTAAGTAAGTATTGCTCATATTCACAATAATCAAGGATAACAAGCCAAAACGACGATGTCACTTGCTAATATTGTTTACTAAGACTCCGCGCCGCCCACGCCTCTCGCGTTGCTATCTGAGCGATCTGCGGTCGATCATAGTGTGCGCGTGGGCACGACAGAAAACGTCTTAAGAAGGGCGAAAGCCTTATTGAAATCATATGGAGTTTCGTCGTATAATTTGAAATAGTTTTTGACGGATCATATAGCAAATCATGCGGTCGCGTAAAAGGATATTTTGACTGCATCTCATAAATTATTGAAGACGTTTATAGGTAAGACGGGCTTGGTTAAGAGAATAATGTTGTTAATGTTAAAGTTTATGTTTATTGCGATTTAATTGGAGCATAGATTTTAGTGTTAAATGTTTATATATGTCGGGATTATAAATAACATATATATATATATATTGTATTTTTTTGTATTTCGGTTTTTTCGTGAAATTTTGTGCAGTCGGCGGTGGAAGTGCGTGACCACTTTATGAATGTATTCCATTCTTAATGTGCCTATGCAGTTTTGCAGCTTGCTGTACTCATGAACCTTGGCTTGTGCTGTTGATACTTGTGTGTGTAACTGATTTGTAATTATATTATTATTCTTTGTATACCTACTTAATTTTTATAAGTGAGAACCTGTAACTGGCTCTGTAAATCTATTTTAGTTTTTAAAAATGTTTATAGCTGTTGGTTTTCCATGTATGTATATAATAAAAAAAATTAAAAAATATGTTAAATACATGCATTTTATTTTATGTATTGAACAAATCTATATGCATAGGTCACTAGATAAGTTTTGCATTAGGCAAATATGAAACGACCAGTACGGATATGATGGTCGTTCTTGTCTACGTGACAGCGTGATAAAACGGTGTCCGTCACTTTCTATCCCACGGTGTTAAACAGTGACAGTTATTTTATCACGTGGATAAAGATCGCCGGCAGGTCACAGGCCTATCAAAATACTTTTTAAAACTATATCTATATATACAATGACTGGACAAAGTTCACAGGACTATTCACTCGTATTAAGAGTTCCAAAATACGAAAATGTTTATTTTAATAAATAAATTATTTCATAACTGCTACCCTAAAACAGAGAAGGCTGCGGTGGCTGGGCCATGTTTTACGTAAGGACTCAGATAGACTTCCCCGGGCAGTGATGCTGAGTGAAATTGCATACGCCAAACGTCCAGTCGGACGCCCGTTGCTTCGCTTTAAGGATTCCTGCAAGCGGGACATGTTGTCCTTTGGCATTGACCCGAACACCTGGGAAACGGAAGCCCTTAAAAGAGCGGAGTGGCGTAACCTCTTACATGACGGCATAGCGAAGCATGATGAAGTCTGGCTCGATGATTTAAAACAGAAAAGACTTCGGGCTTCACAGGAACCATCAACGGATTCGCGTTTCACCTGCGATCTTTGTGGCAGGAAGTGTCGTGCTGCGATTGGACTTTACAGCCATAGGAAAAGGTGTGCCGCACCCCCGGTCTCCGACGGCGCACAGACCTCTTCTCAATAAACTGTCGCTGCAACAATCATCTGTCAAGATGCTGTGGCCAATGATGAATAACTATGAGCTCCTCATGTTGTGAGATTGTTTGTAATTGGTACATTATGTTCGTGAATTAAATGTCGCAAAAACCACCATGTCATTTTCCAGAGATTTCCGTTTCAAATTTGGACCAATCAACAGCCATCGATGAGATCAATTATGCGGACATATAGAGAAGCACAGTTAGGATAATCGCTCGCAATTGTCCCTGTATTCTTATTGATTTAGGCGCAAGCGAAGCAAATTAAAGCATAACCAGTGTAGCGAGATCCATAATATGATAGTCTGACTTTGTAGCTCATATTATGGAAAGGATAGGATTGGCAAATTAATAAAATTATACAAAAAATAGAGATTGAAGTTATATTATTTACCAAAAGGTTAATCCCTCCCCCCGCCCCTTGTTTTTACAGTTATGTTCAACTTTATAAATAGTGTTTCAATATATTTAAAAAAAAAATTGTATAGCTTGGTTAACAGAGTGTGTGACACGGCTGAATTCGGCCCAAGTCAGACAAAGGCCGATTTTTTCCATTTATATATTTTATAACTGTAACTTTAAGTTATACTGGCTGAGTTAAGCCTTCTACTCGCCGTGTTCTGTAAACTTTAAAATGACACCTCTGGCTATGACCGTATAAGGGATGCGCGCGCAGGTGACGTCACGGCGCGGCGCCCACGCAGGTGACATACCTGATTGTGTAGGTTCGTTGCAAGTAGTATTGAGTACTCATTGGCAGCGTTTCATTGATTACCTACATTTAAATATCCATTTATGTATTTTAATTGTTTGAATATGCGTTAATCGTATACTGGTCCTTCGAGCCGGATATAGTACGCCATCTATGACTTTAGTCGAAACATACAGTATAAATACTGAACGCACAGTCTAAACCGTTAAACATAAGGGGAGTTTCAAAGACGCACATTACAGGAAATTACTTTTTTACTTCAAATTACTTTTATTACAGGAAAATTTACTGAGACTAGACTGATTGTAAGATGGTTTGAGCACTAATATCTATATGCCATATATATATTGTAGCAGATATCTTACACCCGTCACGGCCACTTCCCTAAAACAAAACAGACTAGGTTGCATTTGCTGTGGAACAATGGTGATGACGTCACAGTGACGTTACGATGCACCAGACATGCATCGGCATGCAGCTTTATAAGGCGTAGGGAATACAGCGTGTTCCCCACATTACGGTCAAATATTTTATTCTTTATTCAAAGTATTCAAACAAACACTAGGTATAAGTTTACAGCTGCAGGATGCCAAGACACTTATACTGTTAATACATAGTCAGTATCATAAACATGTATACACTTTTCGAACAATCTCTAGAGTCTTAAATTAAACATAGATATTTATTACTAAGTTACATAGGTAGAGATTTAAAAAAATCCTGATATTAAGTAACATGTAACTTGTAAAATTTACCTTAGTAAAATTGGTTATGTTGCGGCTTCACGGTGTATAAAAATCTATGTCGTAAGGAAGCGACGCGTGAGTCATGACTCAACAATCGCGTGCATGATATGTTCAACAAACTCCTTTAAAAAAGTAACATAGAAAGTGCATTTGTCTCTTTCCAATCAATTTTGGAAGATGGGAGTAAAAAGGACAGTGCAGCATTGTTTTGACGGAGTTTTGTCGTCGTTTCGTGCACGCAGTCGGTGTTTTCCGTGTTATTGATTTAGACGTGATGTTTTCATAATTGATATACCATCGACCGGGGTGAATAGGAATCTCGGATTGAATAAGGATAAAAACCGGGGGTGACATTAACCTGGAAATTTCTTAAAACTACTTACACAAGTTGTACGTATCATGTTTTTGGAAATAATGGTAGATTTTGCTTGAAACAATTTGTGTTAGTAGTTTGTAAAAATTCTTATTTTTTATATTTTATAATCTATAATTTCTTATATTTTATAATCACAATCAACAATGAAAAAGTCGTTACAACGTTCAGTGGATTCAGTTCATTGCAATAAAATATTGCCAACTGCGATGTCAACTAATTGCCGCAGCGAAAGTATTAAAACCCCATCACTTATCAGCTTTTTGCTTAAAAACTACCATAAAATTTGCAAAAATTGCCATCCATTAACGAACCTATTTGTCAACGTTGTCACTCTCACTCTCGCCTAGAAAGTGATTTATTATATTACTTATATTCACTCCATACCCTTTTATTCGTAAACAATCATTTATGTAACGGCACTTAGCGTATTTGATACTACCTACAATCAAATAAGTGAACGAATGTAAACCTTGTTTTAAGGATATAAGATCGACCAATAATCCAGTTGTATGTTGCTGATACTCCATGTTTGATTTATATACCGTCATCCACAAATAACTGACGATTTGTAAACTTTATTGTGAAGACATTAAGGTTCAACTATGGGGGGTGAGTGATGCTGTACAATCTCTCGTTTTGAGAAACTGTTCCGATTTGTATCCTGGCGATAACGGCGATAAGTGGTTTTTCTTAATAGCTGTTGGTCCATCGATTTTAGGTGTGGCTATGATTAATCATACTTTTACTGCTATTAAATAACACATAAAATATAGCTTAATTTATGATTTTTTTATCACCTGCAAGGAATACACCTAGAAAACTTGAGTAGGTAATTAATTTATGAATTCATAAACTATATATATTAAAATAATATAGTTTCGACCACGGGCTCTCATATCTTCATAACGAAGATCCTATAGATCCTATTCGGAATTTCTATCCGCCAAATCAAAATACTGACAAAACTTTAATCGAATCGAACTAAACTTGAATAAAAAGAACCTTTAATTAGATTTACTCGTAGGTACCTAAAACTTTAGGTAGGTATTAGGTACCTATGTTTCAAAATGCAGGTATTATTTCCTAACTCTTCCGGGCTGTGGTGGCGGTGCGGCGGCTCGTGTTACTGCTGCTGTCTTAAATAGATACGGCACGTTGTCAATTAATCATTTCTATAATGTGAGTTATTATTTAAGTCAGAACCGCAATAGTTTTCTGTTTCCAAATGCCGAGAAAGGAAAAATGTATCTGTGTATGAAATTTTAAATATTCAATTGTCTACTTCTGCCCAAATGCTACTCATCCTTTAAATTTCACTATGCGTATAGTAGTAGGTAGGTAAACACTGATTTAAACTTTCACGATTACGAGACGAGATTTTAAGCCTAGTTAAAGTAAATAATACTAGGGGAGAGTGAGGTAAAGTAGATCAAGGGTATCATTGAATCTTAAATGAATTGAATTTAAAATAATTTTTTTGTTCAATATACTTTTACGTGAAATTTTAGGTATATAATTATAGCTATAAGCTTCAGGGACTAGTCTATCAATATATGAGGCATCGAAGAAAACAATAATGTAACACGAGGTGTTGTGGCGAAACTAGCTGCGCCCTGCGGCTGCGCTTGCGACATGTGCATACGCCGCAGTCTCTTCATCTGGCTTTGCCCAATAAGGGATAAAATTGTATTCACTTGTCTTTATTCGTAGTCCTTTAGCCTTGACCTTATGTAAATAATTAACCCCCGTTTGACATGAAAAATGCTTAAAATTTACCTATAACCCCGGAATTGTAAGCGATGTATATGACCGTTAAGTTAAAATTCGAAATATATGACACAAATGATGCCGACTCAGAAGTTTGAGAAGTTAATAATCCAATCTGATTTTTGATTTCTTAGACGAATTTTAATTTAAGACGGCAAAGATTGAACAACCAGGGCCCTGATTCAGATTTATCAACGTGTTACGGTTTTGATCTTACTTTGACACGTCCTTGAAGATCGCTCACGCTGATTGGTGCATGTGAAATGACGCGAAAGTCGTGCGTGAGATGCGCGCCAATCACAAAGACAAACAGCAAGGTCGTATCAAAACCAGTTTTAATCCGAAACAACTTGTTAAATTGTGCTGAGGGCTTACCGCGAACACCGAAGTTCGCAATTTGACGGCAAATTTCTCTCTAATTACGCGTTAAATGAAATAAAAGAGAGAGAGAGAGGTGCCCGGAATTTGCGAACTTCGATGTTAGCGGCAGGCCGTCTGAATCGTGTTCCAGGTTAGAATATAAATAGTATCACCATTCTAAATTAGTTGTTTTGTCTCGCGGTAACCACATACGTATACCTATACAAGTATTATTAAAACATTTTTATGCATCGCAATGAGGTCAGGGCCCTGCGACAAATTGCTAGAAATGTGTTTTCCTGTTTGCGGCTTAAGTTCTAATTAAGTCGGCTAAACCATATTTGGTGCGATCATTCTATCCTCAGATAAGGTGAGGACACAACTCGATTAGAATGTCCAGTATCTTAACATTATAATACATATGATCTATATACAATTGTACATTAGTCATAGGGTCATTTTGTGATCATCTAGATCTATTTAGATTGTCACAAAATGACATTATGAATTATGACTTATGAACGACGACGATGTTCTTTAAACAGTATAGGTATCCAACCTCAGACCTTTACGCGGAGTGCAAACTGCTCAGCATACGTAAACTTTACATCGTCTCAGCAATCGTACGATTTCACAGGACAATAAAATTCGACCCTCGGCCAGAAATTGGAAGACGAAAATATAGAGTTGTCCCTGTACCCAGTAATAAATCAGCTTATGCTAGGAGACAGTATGAGGTACAATCCGCGATCTTATACAATAAAATAAATAGGGAACTAAATATTTACTCGAAAAATGTATACGAATGTAAACAAATAGTTTGTAACTGGTTACACAAACTAGACTACAGTAAGACTGAAAATTTGATTCATATAAATAACTAATATTTATAAAGGAGGATCTTAATTCATGTAATTAAGGATAAAACCTCTATCATGTAATAATTTACACTAGCACTGAAATATACATATATATATATATATATATATATATATATATATATATATATATATATATATGTATATATATACATGTAATACCCCAACTACTAAAGTGAGCACACACACACACGCACACACACACACACACACACAAACACACACACACACACACACAAACACACACACATACGCATACACACACGCATAGATTGTAACTTAGTTCTATAGTTTTAGTTCTTAAGATACTCAATGTAACATAGTTATACTAATTTTCATATTACAATGTATTACAATATTCTAATTAGTTACCAATTAACAATATGGAAGAGCGAGGCTTTCTGATACAGGTACACTATACCTACTAGAAGGTCTCGACCCCTTGTTTTATGTATTACTTTAGGTTGAATGAAATAAAAATTATTATAATTATTATATTATATTTGGTTCTTTGTTTTTCTCAGTGCTCTAGGGAGAACTGGTATTAATGAAATGCACGGGCCTAAGCCAAGTGCATCTCATGCTATCTAATCATCTTGTGAGTTTTGGCCGTTTTGGTCTTGCTGCTCTTAGTAGAAGAGCCGGCCGCAAATTTTTTAACCGACTTGATACCACGATGAAATACACAATGGGAAACCATAAAAGTGATGCTAAGTCCGAATTCGATAGTCTGCCACGGCGGAACTTGCCGAAAGTACGAAAAAGAAGGCCACTTCCGGTGCGAAAAAAGGGGGCTGATTTAACCCATCTGATACCGAAATAATAATTATGGCAGCAGTTAGAAATTTACATGTAGACACATAAAAGCGAAGTCTGCCAGTATTTTTTTAGCCGGAAGTGCTTGGCAGACGCTCTCAAAGGTGGCCAACGGGACCCCTAATTTAACCCATCTGATACCACCATGAAACCAATTCCAGTCGGTAGGTATGAACCCTCATGTCAGGAATATATAAGTCTGCCAAGGCTATTCCTGCCGAAACACCTTGGCAGACGAGATTATGTAAGCAAGGTCGGCATCGGTTACCCTACACTAACCCATCTGATACCACCATGAAACCAATTCCAGTCAGTAGGTACGAACCCCCATTTTAGGAATATATAAGTCTGCCAAGGTTTTTCCTGCCGAAACACCTTGGCAGACGAGATTATAAGCACGATGACCATCGGTTACCGTACACTAACCCATCTGATACCGCCATGAAACCAATTCCAGTCGGTAGGTATGAACCCTCATTTCAGGAATATATAAGTCTGCCAAGGCTTTTCCTGCCGTAACACCGTGGCAGACGAGATTATGTAAGCAAGGTCGGCATCGGTTACCCTACACTAACCCATCTGATACCACCATGAAACCAATTCCAGTCGGTAGGTATGAACCCCCATTTTAGAAATATATAAGTCTGCCAAGGTTTTTCCTGCCGAAACACCTTGGCAGACGAGATTATAAGCAAGATGACCATCGGTTACCGTACACTAACCCATCTGATACCACCATGAAACCAATTCTAGTCGGTAGGTATGAACCCTCATTTCAGGAATTTATAAGTCTGCCAAGGCCTTTCCTGCCGAAACACCTTGACAGACGAGATTATGTAAGCAGCATCCGCATCCGAGGGATCCGTATTTTGGAATTATACAGATTACGGACATTATTAATAGCTGTAGGCTTATTTATTACTTTATGATTATACATATTTGTATATTATTATGTTATTAATAAAATATATTTATAATTTATTAAACCTAAACTTAATACATTGGGAATTCATTACCTGCTTACGGCAGTAGTAGGGATTAGTGGGTGAGTTCTGGCTCACTGAGCCAGGCCAACATTACAGTCCCTCCCCCTTTTTTCCCTTGTTGAGGCCCTGCAACCTTGCCTTGAACCCAAACTAATGTCATTGTAGCTCGAATCTAACCTAATCTATTTTTATTGCTTTTAAAATATTTCAATTATCTACTTTTGCAAAGTTAAATGTTGTAATCTCTATTTCGCAAAATGGAATTTTAATGTGACTTTAATGTATGTGCAGTCTACTTAGTAATTGGGTTTAAAGATATAAAAACACACATTTTATTTCCTATCCTAAGTATCCTATCCTAAGTTTATTCAAATAATATTCTGAACATATATAGTAACATCATTACTTATTCTGTGTACAGTGGAGAAAACGAATGAAATCATGCAATTTGATTTTGCTATTTTTAAATAAAGAGTAACTAAACAGTATTTTCCACAGTTGTTGGTAATGATACCATCTCTTACAATTTCTCTTCATGAACATTTTATGATACCTAACCTAACCTTCCAGTTTTCGCCCGAATTAATCAAAAAATTCACCATTTACACCAATCAAATAGAAAACGGGTCCGTGTCCGAATTCGCGATGTCGAGTCCGGGTCCGCGTCCGGGTCCAGGTTCAGGTAGAAGTCGAATTCAAAATCTTGCTTCTTTTGCCAGTGGGGTAACTTGCTTAACAATCAATTAGAAAAAGACAAGTCGTCGAGGAGTTCCGTTCTGATCACCATCAGCAATACCACTTCATCAAATGCCACTGTTCTTAATGTAAATCCTTGTTTGCCTGATGAAAATACAAAAGTCACTATACAATGCCATTCAGATTTGTAGAGTTCCCTCGATTCCTTATGTGTCCCATCATTAGAACTTGAGCTTGACGAAAATGTGACTTAAAAACCTAACGTGCTTAACAAACATAACGAAGAGGACAAATCTCCAAACATGAGCTATGCGTCGTTGAAGAGTTCCATTCTGATCATCATCAGCAGTTTCACTTCATCAAATGTCACAATTTTGAATGTAAATGCTTGGTTTGTTTATAAAAACACCAGTATCACTATATGTTAGGGTGGTTCAAAAAACATTTTTTTTTCCTAAGGGGCACCCCCTTATTTAGTTACACTTATTATGTTGATAAAATACACCAAGTTTCGTAATTTATCTCAACTACAAGGGGACGCCTCACCACGTTGAAATTTTGTAAGTTGTTTGAAACCCAAAAAAAAGAGTATTATTCAGAATTTTA
Organism: Cydia fagiglandana; assembly: GCF_963556715.1. Lineage (NCBI taxonomy): Eukaryota > Metazoa > Arthropoda > Insecta > Lepidoptera > Tortricidae > Cydia > Cydia fagiglandana. The sequence goes on along the minus strand of NC_085944.1, from coordinate 456,946 downwards.
TTTAAATATCTGGTTTCACACTATTTGCACATGTGATGTATAAGTTTTGAAGTAGAAAAACATTTTCTTTCAAAATAATATATTTTAAATCACACTTTCAAATAATGTGAAAACTACTACTTACATAAAAATCTAAAAAATAGTAACTTATTTTTTTTTGGATTTCATACAATTTGAAAAATTTCTAAGTGTTTGAGCACCCCCTTGTAGTTAAGATAAGATTACAAACTTGGTGTATTTTGTCAACATAATAAATGTAACAAAATAAGGGGGTGCCGCTTCTTCTAGCTAGAGTTTGAATTTTTCCCATACAAACGTGAACCACCCTACTACTATATGTAGCACAACGTCCTGAGTGGCGCAGGCTGGTGCATGACAAAGTGCGCGATTTCGAGAAGCAACGTAAAGTTGACCTCGACACAACGCGATGATCTGAAAGCGCGCCAGCCTGCTTCCGTTCACTACCACTATGTGGCTGGTGTTCTCACGTGCCCTCAATGTGCGCGGAGGTTCACCTCCAAGATCGGCTATGTCAGCCATATTCGGGCGCACGAGTGCCGAGCTAACTAGGAGTCGAAGTGGTCGCCATGGTCGAAATCGGCCGGAAGGATCATCATCATCATTTCATTCACCTAGAAGATTTGAAGAGTGCCCTCGATTCCTCATAAATCTCACCATCAGAATTGGGTTTTGACAAAGACGGAACCAATCTGTATGTATATACTTACAAGTTACAACTCATCTAAAAAAAGAATTTTCAAAATCGATCCCGAAATGACGGAGATATCAAACATTAAAAAAACATTTTCATAAATCATTTATTTTATTTTTCGTGATAAACTTAGTGTACATACAAAAGTAACATGCAAGGCTTTTAATACAAACATAATTACAAATTGTTTACCACGAAATGGGCTCGCCTCAGCATAATGCTGACCCGAGAGTCGGCGCTGGTCTTCCGGCGAGTCCATTTTGGTGGGCCACGATCGCAGCTGTACGGCACGGCCTCGTAGAACTGAACGCAATCATGCGGCGGCTGCCAGCGCCATCTGGCCTACGGGTGTGACAAATGACAGATAACCTAAAAGGCAATGCCGCGCAGACAGGGTGCTAACAATAACAATTGAGAATACTAGAACATTTCAAACATAAAACACATGGAATAACTGTGAAAACATTACAAATATTCGGATACAAACAAACAACATAAATAAATAAGAACACACGTGATTAACGTTAAAAAAGGTTACCAAACACACTGTTTATTCTGTTTACCAAAGTGAGAAGTGAAGGAGAGATCAAGAAAATATCTCTTACATAAAAGGCAGATAAAACACACGCGCAAACAGACAGCGATAAAGAAGGGATATGACAGCAAAACTATACATACAGACGCATTGGGTTACTTACAGTGAGGAAAGGACATAAAAACAGGTATTTATTATTATACAATTGCTTGCTATTTAGGACATACATATTAAAATTCAATCTAAAAATATTCTATTTATAATTATAATTACCTTAATATAATTATTGACGAGTAGTTATATTCGCCAGTAATTACCTTATACGGCCCCGACACTATCATTAGCAATGACATGAAATTTCATGACGCTCCAGCGTTTGGTCCAGTCAGGTCATGACATTCCTAAATCTCCCCACACACTTATCAGTATTTCTATCAGTATTTTCATCATTACCTTTCACGGGGAATTTTAAGTTATTATTTTCCTAACCGTTCTTAGTTATGTTGTAGTGTACGTTTTGAAGAACACAAAACCAAGACATTATTCAATCAATCATCGATTCAAATATTTCTAACCTCTCGTAATTATACTATGTACTGTGGCAACTCTATGCCCGATGAGCCAGAAAAATGTAGAAAAAGAAATAGTTAATTAATAAGAATATTTATTTGTTTCAACCTTTTCGTGCGTGCGTGACTGTGTGAAAGATTGGTAGTTAAAAAATGTATCCAAATATTTTTTTTTATTCTTACCACGAACCGGGAATTAAACTATTCTTAGAGTACAATCAGCATCATATAGTAGGTAGCATCCAAAGTACCTATTCAAATAGTTCGGTACGCCATACATACCTATTATATGGTGAACCGAACTATTTGAATACTTTGGATGCTACCTACTATGCGACGCTGACTGTACCTACTGGATTCTTCTGTTATGTAAGAATGTATAATTTGGTTAAGAAAAAAGGTACCTGATATGTAGGGATTGCAATCCGGTCCGGCGGATCCGGTAATCCGGCCGGATCCGGCACATTTTTCAAGATACCGGATCCGGCAAAATTCACCGGATCCGGTCTTGGATCCGGTAAAGTGAATCAAAGCGCTAAAATATAAAATAACAGCTTAAAACACTGCTAAAATTTAAAAGTTCTCGCCAATATTCGAATTTTCTCGCTCGCAAACAGCAACACAACAACTTGTTTGTTAGTTGACGCAAGTCTTCTAGCCGACGAAATATGTGTAGTCGTAGCGTTGAGATTTCCGTGCACCGTAAGTACTGGATTAGTTTATATTCAATTTATTGTGTTATTTCATTGTAATTTAATGTACATGTTATTTCGTTTTATTTTGTACAAACCATTATAGCCCACTTTAAGACACAGGTTTTTGGGGTATCCGAAATACTAATACTTGTACATAATTATGTTATATATTAAAAAAGTGGTTAGGATTTTGCTGATTAAAACTAGTCGGGGTTTCTGCGGTTGACCTGACGTTTAGTAAAAACAATATCTGTGGAGGTTCGAAGTAAGGAGGTATAAAAAAAGAGTCCGTCATAAAGCAAGTTCAAACGGGATAGTCTTATATGGAAAATTCAACCATAAACACTAACTATTCATTCTCAATTAGTCATAAAACTTTTTAAGCTTTACAGGCCTGATTTAGTTAATATGTTTTATCCTTCTTACAAATACATAAGTCAAAATGAGAGATAAAGACCAAAACGAGAAGATCAAAACTATTCATAGCTAATTCAGGCCAGTAACGCGTTTATAAATAATGCCATAAACCAGAGAGTTTACTTATAGGATAGATGCATACTTACAACATGTTATTATATAAGGCCATATACAGAATATACAAAATAGGGATGTTGGCCATATTTAAAAAAAAATTGAACTCTATGCACGAAATAAAACGCAAAAGGGAATATTACGCAAAAGTCGGCGTAGGGTCCACTAGCAAATTCAGAGGGTCTACTTCGAAATGCGAAAATCGAAATTTCGTTATCAGTCTCTAACGCTCGAATACTCAAGAGTGATATAAAGAGGCAGAAAACGAAATTACGCGGTAAGCCCTCGGTATGTGCTAGAGGCGCCCCCTACGCAGAGTATTGCGTAATATTATTCTATTTCCCTGAATAGGGAATATTACTCGAAACTCTGCGTAGGGGACGCCACTACCACAATCCATCACAATCTGGGGGTCTACCGCGAAACACGAAATTTCGTTATCTAACCTCTCTATCACTTTCATCATCATCATCCTCACTTTTGCATATTCGAACGATAAAGAGGCAGATAACTAAATTTAGATTTTCGCGTTTCCCGGTAAAAATATAATTAAATTGTTGTAAACAACATAAAATAAAAGGTTTTTAATTTTTATTTCATGTATGGAAACTTTTAGAAAAGGACAGAGATTTTCTTTGTGCATCGTATTCTGCATGTTTTCCTTTTTTCTTAAGAGTCAAGTGAAAATAAACTTTAGAGCAATGATAATAGAGTAGGTATACTTCACTTATTGATTTAAATGCCAGTAATGATTCTTGTTAGTATAAAACCTTCTTCTAAAGTACTTTAAATGACGGAATGAGGGATTAGAGTGATGCGCTCCACTCACTATCAGTATAATGTCATTATTTTGACATTTCTTCAAAAATATTAAAAATGTTTAATAACTTCATTATCGTCCATCATTTCACTGTCAGTATAATGTCATTTCTAGTATCATTACTTTGACATAACTCCAATACTGACGGAAATTATTAAAATAAACTTCATTACTTGCCGTCATTCCTTCATGACACTCCCTACACTATCACTAAAAACGTCATTCCGTCAAAGTAATGTCAGTATCCATGATAGTGTCGGGGCCGTATTAAAAGCAACTAGTGTCATGCCTTAAAGTTTCCTGTTGCCGCTGGTGTTGTAGTGTGAATATTTTGAGTTTGGCTTTAAAACTTATAATACTTTCTAGGTTCCTGAGAGGGGGTGGAATGTTATTCCAGCAACGGGTGGCCATGTACTTGAAACTCCCACGGAAGGCAGCTGTAGCATGTCGAGGAGTTACCAACTGCACGCTGCAATTACGTGCGCCAAGTGATCTACGAGTGGACATCCAAGACAACTTCTCAAAAAGATATGACGGAGATTTGTATTTTACAATGCCGAATAGAAAGCTAGATGAAGCTTTCGACGGTGCAGCATTTTAAGAACACTGTGTTTATTTAAGAAAGGAGTCACATGGCCTCTAGGTGGGATATTGAAGCAGAACCGGGCGCAAGCATTTTGCACCCTCTGTATAAGTCGCTTTGTTTTTGATAGGAGACGTGGACCATACACTAAATCCATATAATTTAATTTGGAAAGAACAAGAGCTTCAACTAACTGAGTGCGCAAGGTTTCGTTGATAAATGGTCCTATATTAAAATAAGAGAATGACAAACCTAAAAAATATATATGATGTACATTATCATGCAATCTTCCACCGAAAATTGGTTTGAACGAGATCTAGTAGGTAGTGTTTTTTAATCGTCATAAATCGTAAACCGCAATTTTGTTATGTTGCTTGCTGCTACGGAACCCTTCATGGGCGAGTCCGACTCACACTTGGCCGCTTTTTGGGTTTGCTTTATTATTGTTTTTGTATTATTGAAGTGAAAACTTCTTTAGCGGCGCTGAGCACTTTTTAAGGTGGGGAAAAAATGATACGACGAGACAGCGTAACGCGTAACACGCTGACGTCATGGGTGACGGACAATGTTCATCATCATCATCTCAGCCATAAGACGTCCGCTGCTGAACATAGGCCTCCCCCTTGGACCTCCATTCGTACCGGTTGGAAGCGACCCGCATCCAGCGTCTTCCGGCGGCCTTAACAAGGTCGTCCGTCCATCTTCTGGGTGGACGCCCTACGCTGCGCTTGCTAGTCCGTGGTCTCCACTCAAGCACTTTTCGACCCCATCGGCCATCTTCTCTGCGCGCAATGTGGCCTGCCCATTGCCACTTCAGCTTGCTAATCCGGTGGGCTATGTCGGTAACTTTAGTTCGTCTACGGATCTCCTCATTTCTGATTCGATCACGCAGAGAAACTCCGAGCATAGCCCTCTCCATAGCTCGTTGAGCGACTTTGAATTTTGAGATGAGGCCGATAGTGAAAAACTACGTTTCGGAGCCGTAAGGCATCACTGATAACACACATTGATTAAAGACTTTCGTCTTGAGGCACTGAGGTATGTCGGACAAAAAGACATTACGTAGTTTCCCGAACGCTGCCCAACCGAGTTGGATTCGGCGGTTAACCTCCTTCTCGAAGTTGGACCTACCTAATTGGACTACTTGTCCTAGGTAGATGTACGAGTCAACAACTTCGAGTACCGAGTTCCCAACAGAGACTGGGATGGGCACAACATTGGCATTTGACATAAGTTTCGTCTTGTCCATGTCCATTTTCAAGCCCACCCGTTGTGAAACTCGGTTGAGGTCATCGACCATCATGCTGAGTTCCTCCATCGACTTTGCCATGACTACGATACCATATCGCGATTATTTGCGCGCATATTTGCGATGATACGATATCGTCGGCAAACCAAAGGTGAGTGATGTATTCGCCGTTGATGTTGATGCCAAGTCCTTGCTTGGAGGCGTCTTCCATTACGGCAGTATACAGTTTCGGAGAGATAACGTCTCCCTGCCTTACACCTCTTTGCAATAGAATCACCTTCGCACTCTGCTCCTGACTCGGACCGACATGGTGGCGTAACTATACAAACACTTCAACACTTCGATGTACCGATAGTCAATATTGTATCGCTGAAGAGACTCAAGCAGTCTAGAGGCTAGTTTAGATCTCGTTCAAACCAATTTTCGGTGGAAGTTTGCATGATAATGTACATCATATATATTTTTTAGTTTTGTCATTCTCTTATTTTAGAAATTAAAGGGGGGGGGGGTGCACGCAATTTACCACTTTGGAAGTGTCTCTCGCGCAAACTATTCAGTTTAGAAAACAATTATATTAGAAACCTCAATATCATTTTTGAAGACCTATCCATAGATACCCCACACGTATGGGTTTAATGAAAAAGAAATTTTAAGTTTCAGTTCTAAGTATGGGGGACCCCCAAAATTTATTGTATTTATTTTCTATTTTTGTGTTAAAATCTTAATGCGGTTCACAGAATACATCTACTTACCAAGTTTAAACAGTTCTTGTAGTTTCGGAAAAAAGTGGGTGTGACATACGGACGGACAGACACACAGACAGACAGACAGACATGACGAATCTATAAGAGTTCCGTTTTTTGCCATTTGACTACGAAACCCTATAAAGGAGGTATTAATTCGGTTTTTTTTAATGTTTGATATCTCCGTCATTTCGGGATCGATTTTGAAAATTCTTTTTTTAGTTGAGTTGTAACTTGTAAGTATATACATACAGATTGGTTCCGTCTTTGTCAAAACCCAGTTCTGAGGGTGAGATTAAGGAGGAATCGAGGGCACTCTTCAAATCTTGTAGGTATACATATAGTAGTAGGGTGGTTCACGTTTGTATGGGAAAAATTCAAACTCTAGCTAGAAGAAGCGGCACCCCTTATTTTGTTACACTTATTATGTTGACAAAATACACCAAGTTTGTAATCTTATCTTAACTACAAGGGGGTGCTCAAACACTTAGAAATTTTCAAATTGTATGAAATCCAAAAAAATTAAGTTACTATTTTTTAGATCTTTATGTCTCTCTCTCTTCAATCGGTCCCTCATTGCTGAGGATCGTGACTCCGTTTGATTCCGTCAACTAGTTGTCTCCATCGGTCCCGTTCTGTAGCTTGGTGGAGTGCGTCGCTGACAGGTATTTTTAGTTCCTCCGCTATTTGGTCCGACCATCGTTTGGGACTTCTACCCCTAGGCCTTTTTCCCTCTATTTTACCGGTCACGATAAGGCGTTCCAAATTGCTGGTATACCTGAGTGCGTAGATGTTTAAGTAAGTAGTAGTTTTCACATTATTTGAAAGTGTGATTTAAAAGATATTATTTTGAAAGAAAATGTTTTTCTACTTCAAAACTTATACATCACATGTGCAAATAGTGTGAAACCAGATATTTAAATAAAATTCTGAATAATACTCTTTTTTTTGGATTTCAAACAACTTACAAAATTTCAACGTGGTGAGGCGTCCCCTTGTAGTTGAGATAAATTACGAAACTTGGTGTATTTTATCAACATAATAAGTGTAACTAAATAAGGGGGTGCCCCTTAGGAAAAAAAAATGTTTTTTGAACCACCCTAACATATAGTGATACTGGTGTTTTTATAAACAAACCAAGCATTTACATTCAAAATTGTGACATTTGATGAAGTGAAACTGCTGATGATGATCAGAATGGAACTCTTCAACGACGCATAGCTCATGTTTGGGGATTTGTCCTCTTCGTTATGTTTGTTAAGCACGTTAGGTTTTTAAGTCACATTTTCGTCAAGCTCAAGTTCTAATGATGGGACACATAAAGAATCGAGGGAACTCTACAAATCTGAATGGCATTGTATAGTGACTTTTGTATTTTCATCAGGCAAACAAGGATTTACATTAAGAACAGTGGCATTTGATGAAGTGGTATTGCTGATGGTGATCAGAACGGAACTCCTCGACGACTTGTCTTTTTCTAATTGATTGTTAAGCAAGTTACCCCACTGGCAAAAGAAGCAAGATTTTGAATTCGACTTCTACCTGAACCTGGACCCGGACGCGGACCCGGACTCGAGATCGCGAATTCGGACACGGACCCGTTTTCTATTTGGTTGGTGTAAATGGTGTTGGTGAATTTTTTGATTAATTCGGGCGAAAACTGGAAGGTTAGGTTAGGTATCATAAAATGTTCATGAAGAGAAATTGTAAGAGATGGTATCATTACCAATAACTGTGGAAAATACTGTTTGGTTACTCTTTATTTAAAAATAGCAAAATCAAATTGCATGATTTCATTCGTTTTCTCCACTGTACACAGAATAAGTAATGATGTTACTATATATGTTCAGAATATTATTTGAATAAACTTAGGATAGGATACTTAGGATAGGAAATAAAATGTGTGTTTTTATATCTTTAAACCCAATTACTAAGTAGACTGCACATACATTAAAGTCACATTAAAATTCCATTTTGCGAAATAGAGATTACAACATTTAACTTTGCAAAAGTAGATAATTGAAATATTTTAAAAGCAATAAAAATAGATTAGGTTAGATTCGAGCTACAATGACATTAGTTTGGGTTCAAGGCAAGGTTGCAGGGCCTCAACAAGGGAAAAAAGGGGGAGGGACTGTAATGTTGGCCTGGCTCAGTGAGCCAGAACTCACCCACTAATCCCTACTACTGCCGTAAGCAGGTAATGAATTCCCAATGTATTAAGTTTAGGTTTAATAAATTATAAATATATTTTATTAATAACATAATAATATACAAATATGTATAATCATAAAGTAATAAATAAGCCTACAGCTATTAATAATGTCCGTAATCTGTATAATTCCAAAATACGGATCCCTCGGATGCGGATGCTGCTTACATAATCTCGTCTGTCAAGGTGTTTCGGCAGGAAAGGCCTTGGCAGACTTATAAATTCCTGAAATGAGGGTTCATACCTACCGACTAGAATTGGTTTCATGGTGGTATCAGATGGGTTAGTGTACGGTAACCGATGGTCATCTTGCTTATAATCTCGTCTGCCAAGGTGTTTCGGCAGGAAAAACCTTGGCAGACTTATATATTTCTAAAATGGGGGTTCATACCTACCGACTGGAATTGGTTTCATGGTGGTATCAGATGGGTTAGTGTAGGGTAACCGATGCCGACCTTGCTTACATAATCTCGTCTGCCACGGTGTTACGGCAGGAAAAGCCTTGGCAGACTTATATATTCCTGAAATGAGGGTTCATACCTACCGACTGGAATTGGTTTCATGGCGGTATCAGATGGGTTAGTGTACGGTAACCGATGGTCATCGTGCTTATAATCTCGTCTGCCAAGGTGTTTCGGCAGGAAAAACCTTGGCAGACTTATATATTCCTAAAATGGGGGTTCGTACCTACTGACTGGAATTGGTTTCATGGTGGTATCAGATGGGTTAGTGTAGGGTAACCGATGCCGACCTTGCTTACATAATCTCGTCTGCCAAGGTGTTTCGGCAGGAATAGCCTTGGCAGACTTATATATTCCTGACATGAGGGTTCATACCTACCGACTGGAATTGGTTTCATGGTGGTATCAGATGGGTTAAATTAGGGGTCCCGTTGGCCACCTTTGAGAGCGTCTGCCAAGCACTTCCGGCTAAAAAAATACTGGCAGACTTCGCTTTTATGTGTCTACATGTAAATTTCTAACTGCTGCCATAATTATTATTTCGGTATCAGATGGGTTAAATCAGCCCCCTTTTTTCGCACCGGAAGTGGCCTTCTTTTTCGTACTTTCGGCAAGTTCCGCCGTGGCAGACTATCGAATTCGGACTTAGCATCACTTTTATGGTTTCCCATTGTGTATTTCATCGTGGTATCAAGTCGGTTAAAAAATTTGCGGCCGGCTCTTCTACTATCTATGTGGGGTAGAGTTGGGGATGTTTGGATTCCTGGCACTCGTTGGTTATATTATTATTACGATTGGCGCACTGCTATCTTTTAAAATCTAGCGTCACGAACGTTTAGGTTGGGCGCCGCACTCGTCAGCATCATAACATCAGTCGAATGACGTTATATGCTGGACATAGATCTTCAAAAATCTACACAACAACCGGCCGAGCGCTGGACTTTTATCCGACGGTTTTCTGTGATCTTTGATTATTTATTAGATTTTCAGTCCTGTCTGTCCGAGCGGTATACAGCTACTGGGTAAAGTGAAGTGGAAATATCCTATAATTAGCTATTTCTTTCTTGTCGTCGCCTATCTTAGCCCGTTGCTGTTCTTTCAGGACAGCACATCAAAATGTTTTTAACAAAATACTGGTGACTATTTTGATCGTAGCAAAAAGACCTTTCGCGCCAGCTGTTGTGTGTTGCGCAGTACTGCCTCGCAGGCGCCATATTTACTAACATGTTTTTATTCACTATACATACCGTCCATTTCTCCACAAACCGGTGTAAATCTGATCTCTAATTATACGTATTTGTTAATAAATCCGGGTCCAAGTTTGATGGAAAAGTATTTACACTCGAGAATGATATTTTGTCAGCTCAACTCAAATTGCCGATTATGTGCTGTTTTAGGGAGTGTGAAATGGTTTTATTCTTTGCCAGTATTGCGACAAGTCCCAAGTTGGGCTTTGATGGGAGATAACACGGTAAATGTCTGAATGTACGAGGAAAATAATATTTTTAAGACAACATACCTTATATTATGTTAAGCAAGGATAAATTTAAGGAAAATGGTCGAAGTAGTTATTATATCAAAAAATATACAAATTAACTTTAGGTACATTAATAATAAAATAAATATCAGGACACTGGCTTCAATAAATAAACAAATATTTGGCGATAATCTTGCACAAATCAATCCACTTGCAGAACCATTAGCGCCATAAGAGATTAGTTTTAGCATAGTTACCTACCTATTCCTAGTATAATATTAAAACATAATAATCTTTTTGCTAACATTTGCTATAGTATATTTATGGACACTACATGCGCACGTCTTATTTTTGTTTTCAAATTGCCTACGGACACTTGCCATATTTTACCGATCAACCCTGGAGACTCACGCAGTGGGGCAAGGGCGGCGTGTCGCCCTATACGGACAACTCTCGGTTTCTTACACAGAGCAACTCTACCGTAAATAACTATGACTGACTTAAAGCAACTGTCCGACAGCGGCTATGCGATGAGTGATCGACTTTTTTCTCGAGCAAGAAATGTAGACTGATCGTAGGCTTGGCCGGCGAATACTTGTGTAAGAGGTAAACTCACATGCGAAGAAAAAAGCGCATATTATTTATTTTATTTTATTAGTCAAATAAGTAACACAGCATTACAGTAAAACCAAGGCACTGTGAAACTAAAAAAAAATACAATACAAAGAAACTACAAATAAAAACAAATAAAAACCAAAGACAAATTAAACATAAGATTTGGGCGACGACGTAACAGCGTGGCTCCGTTGCGTCGTCTGACTTGGTGTAGGATTCGGCAGGTTGCCCCGGTACCGCCGAAACACCACACCCTTCGGCCAGAAGTCCGCGCTTGCGATGGTGTCCTGCAGCGGCCAACAATGTATCGTTGTATCAATACACCGTGTTTTTATTGAATTCCGTTAACTTCGGGGTATGGCTAAGTACGTTTAAGAGAACTAAATGGCATAGTTAATTAACAAAAAAAATATTCTTTTTTGCTTGTTTTGAAAAAAAAAATTAAGTTTAAAAAGTAATTAAATGTAGCATATAGCGTTGTTGTAACACGGGCATTACATTTAACTCAACCAAACAATTAAATCTGTGCCATATCAATGTCATTTCGAACATCGATCGACCGAAATTGTACTTAAGTTTAGTAGCAAATGCATGAATTCATTCTAAACACTAATCAATATGTAAACCGGCCCTAAGGCAAGTGTACACGCTTGTAGAGGCCTTATAGGAAAAAAATAAATTATTAATTATCTCCGTAATGGAGTTAATTAGAATATCGGTGTCTTTGAGAAAGTTACTTGATTTAAGCTCAAGAATGCACCCCTGAAATTAACGGAAATAAAAAAAAACACGGTGTAAATGGTGGCATATATCGTTAACTACTCACTACTTAGGTATAGGTATTTTTACAACCTTTTATTTTTTAGATTCACCTGTCCCGTTGTCTATCTGTGTGTCTGTCTACAACGCAATCTGGGAAAAACATGTACCTATACAGTCAGCGATAAAAGCTTGTATCTATTACCAATAATGAAACTTATTTTAAGAACTGGTAAACGATGAAGGAGTTATGGTGAACCAGAGGACCTTTTGCCTAGCCGTAGACACTCAAATAGTCTATTGAAAAAAACGAAAAAATAATTTTTATTTGTTTGTATTTTATTTTGACAAACTGTGGGACATGAACAACATTGTGAACATTATATATCTCCTTTGACCGCCGCATTTTTCATTTTCATTTGTTTTGGTTATTGTTTGAAATTGAGATGCATCTGAATCAGCGGCGCGCGGCGGCATTTGTTTGCACAACAAGTAAAGAATGTGCGACATGTCAACTTTGTGTAGTAGGTAATGTATCAACATGGAATATGTAGATAGGTATATTAATTTTAGGAAGTATAATCTGTATCTCTTATGTATTTTTCTTAATTACTCGTAATGCATGTTAATTATAAGATGTAATAATGCTTTGAAAAGATGTGTCCCGCCGAGTTTGTTGCCGGTCTTATATTGGGATACCCTCCTCCAATTGAGGGGGGATTTAAATCTTCTCGGGGCAGAGGTGTACGGTTGGAGCCGGTAAAGGTTTATTTGACGTTCATAAGCGCATTGTATGCCTACTTGAATTAAACTATCTTTTATCTTATCTTATTTACACAACTTGTAAGACTTGTAAGTGCTTGTCTGACTATGACCATATCCTAACTATGTAATGAAATATGTTACAAACAGTCTATAAGACATCCATCCAAGTCATCAGATTCATCAAGGATTCATCTGTCTGTCAAACCTCCATTGCCTCACCGGGCGAGGTTCGGAGTTGGTCATTCCACATTTTTCTCTCGATATGGAGAGCTGTAGTCGTGACCATATGATCAGGGCTGCCACACACGCCTGGATGAACTGTCACGAAGGCGCATTGGTGAGTGATATTTTAGATGTTTTATTTTCAAATTGATGTCAAAGATACCTACACCGCTAAAACTGTTTGTCCTCAACAGAAATTACCTTAATTACTAGATGGAGCTTCTATGAAAACTTGTGGTCACGTCACGGCAGATAGGCGCTCCCGTACCGATTTATCATGGAAGCGCTACTGCTTAACCTATTTCAGCTGTATGCACGTTTACGACCGGTATACATATAATAAAAAAAAATATCCATCACGGTCCGCGATTGTTGCGCCATTTAGGGTCTTAGCTAAATTGGTTGTTCAATACTTACGCTATAGAATTTCTAATTTAGCAAGAACCCTAAATGGCATAACAATCTCGTGTGGTGACTGAACATAATGTACAAAAATTTTGTCTTAAGGGCCATAGGCTGTTGTATTATGTATGAAATAAATAAATGAAATGAAATTATACAATTTAATGGTCTATGATGCAACTAATAGCGCTCCTGTCGGCGCAACATTTTACAATTAAAATTGCTCCTATTTGTAAACGCTTCATGATTTTGTAGTCTTCACGAATATATTTTAGGTAACTTTTTGGGTGTTATGCTACATGTTTTGTAGGTTTTCCATGGAAACGCAAACAAGTTTCATAATCTTCAGTAGCTATTCTCATTTGTTTACATACTTTGTGATAATGGTATCTCTTTTATCAACTTGTAACTTTAACTGTTTGTAAACATAAATATATTCATTATGTTGTTGTATGTCTGTACCAATATTTGCAAAAGTGCTTACAATTTAGATATAATCAACTAACGATCGTGAGGGTACGTTAATGAGATATTTTACCGTATAATATAGGTAGTTGACGAAATGTATTTTGCACCGATTCGCCATACAAGTAATCGAATAGATCGGTGCAATATATGTACTCTACATACATTTTTATAAATTATAGCTTACTTTCATAATTCTACGCCTCGCCTTTTAATTTTTACATGTTTTGTCCGATTGTGAATACCAGTACCTATAGTTTTTAGGCGATATAAGGTTTATCCTGTAGAATAATTACTATTAGTCAATAAAAAAACTTTTTGCACATAGCAATTTGGTCATGGGCCAACCCTAGGTCTGCTGCGCGTTGACACAGATCGGCGAACACCATATGCTCGGCTCGCCCGGTAAGGACGCTGACGCAATTACCTGGAGCTAGGTTCCCCTGCCAACCCTGCCATACACCAAACAACATGTTTGCTACAACGACAATATATTATTCGTAGACATCATGGACTAACCCTAGGTCGGCTTGTGACACAGATCAGTAGGTACACCATATGCACAACGCACCGGTTAGAGGTAGGGGTAGATATACACTATAAACAAACAAATGGTAGGCTAATTTTTATCGTTTTAGCGCCATTGCCATCTGGCGTCTGAAAAATATTTGTACTTTTTAGGGTTCCGTACCCAAAGGGTAAAACGGGACCCTATTACTAAGACTTCGCTGTCCGTCCGTCCGTCCGTCCGTCACCAGGCTGTATCTCACGAACCGTGATAGCTAGACAGTTGAAATTTTCACAGATGATGTATTTCTGTTGCCGCTATAACAACAAATACTAAAAACAGAATAAAATAAAGATTTAAATGGGGCTCCCATACAACAAACGTGATTTTTGACCAAAGTTAAGCAACGTCGGGAGTGGTCAGTACTTGGATGGGTGACCGTCTTTTTTTTGCTTTTTTCTCGTTTTTTTTTTGCATTATGGTACGGAACCCTTCGTGCGCGAGTCCGACTCGCACTTGCCCGGTTTTTTTTGATCTATTGCTCATGCCATTCTTCATGTAAATTATTATTTATCTATCTATTTATTGAAAATGAAAAATGAACTGCATCAAATATGACTGCGTATAACTTAGTGGTGCTCAATAGCTCTATACCTAGGTACCCACATATCTATAGATTAACTACTTACTACAATATTTATAACTATTAATACATAATTAAATTTACTAGGTAGTGTATTTAATAACTATAGATACCACTTTAAATAACAACTAAAACACGCTGCTATTTAAAATATAAAAAATATAGATAACATCATTGGTATATAGCTATTTAGATATTGATTATTGATAGATTAGTACTTAATTTAAATTATTTACATTCTAGCTACCCATCACATCTTCTAAAGTTCTAATTGAGAATATACAAATACCTATACCTACCTAGTAGGTATGTCTTAGTACAAATCGACCAATGACCTAGATTGTGCGCTTCGTGTTAAAGTTTCATAACTCAATTATCAAATAAGTTTCATAATTTAACCGTAGATTGGAGAACAGTTTAAAACAGTACAAATATAGTAATAGTATAAAATTATCACCTTTTAACTCTTCATACTCGGCTCTAAGGCCGCACGTATCTCTCCACAAATTCCTCGTTTACATCAACCAGCCGCCGCTTGTACTCTGGACAGCGGCGCGCATGCGCCAACACAGGCTCCGAACGGTCCTCATTAGTGTACTTCTCGAACGTGGCCGGGTCATCGAAGTTCACCCGAGCCGACTCTGGATCCATCAGGACGTACGGACCCAACATAAGCCCTCCGAGAACTGCGAATCTTCTACTAAACTCTATCCAGCGGAGAAACTCTTCAAAATCATACCCTAAACCTTTAAGACGCAACTTGGTATGCACGTCTAAGCATTCTGTAAATATTTCAAAGTAGTGTTTAAGATAAGTAGCCTCATGTTGGTCGCGGAAGCTCCGCGAGGTAGTGGTGTATATGAAGAAATTAACGTCGAAAGCGGGCGGTCCGTAGCGCACACACTGGAAGTCCACTAAGATTGAATTTATCGGCTCGCCGTTTTCGTATTTGAACATGATGTTATTGACCCAAAGATCCTTGTGGAGCACCACGTTTAAGGTGTCCTTGTGCTCTCTTAACTCATCACAAGCTTCTAAAAACTGTTTCAATAATTTAGCTTCTAGATCAGGGACGGATCTGTATTTATCTGAAAAACTTTTGATGATGTTGGCGCTAAGTTTGGCTCCTGCGTGGATCCATAGCGTGTCTTTAAAGTTGTTCTCAACAGTGACGGTGCCATGCTCTTCTAAGATTGAGTATGGGCGTTGAAGAGCGAGGCCTTTATTGGTCTCATGGTTCGCAAACGCGGCATGGAAGCGTGCTACAGAGGCGAGGGTGACCAGCACGTGGGGAAGGTCGAAGGTCTCCAGCTGGTTGGTGGTGGTGTAACCCTCGGGAGTCAAGTCGCGCATCACCAGGATGGATTCGTTGTAGAGAAGAGCGTTAGCTACAAACGGGTTTGAACCTGAAACCGAATATAAATCGCGCAATCAGCATAAAAAACTCAACTTTAGTTACAATCAAATCATCATTTACCAATTTTGTACTAAGTGTAAGATCGCTTGATTATTAAAATGTTCAAAAATAAATCCACATGACCGTCTACATTGCGAGAGTGGAATTACTAGTGTGATCTTAAATTAGGTATATTATTAAACTAGGACAGGGTTAAGTCGATATAAATACTTAGGTAAATACTCACCTTCTATATCCATTTCGTCTATCAATTTGAATATCGCCATTTCCTTCTTGTTAAAATGATGCTCATTAATAAAATCCGCTTTCGGCTTATTGTTCAGCGGCAGACACTTGACGAACAAGGGGATAGTCACCAGCCGTCCTTCCAGCTTGACTCGCACGGTCAGTCTAAAGTGGTCACCGAGAAAACCTGCTATACCTTCCACCGCTGCTGGTCTGAGCTCCGCGCTCACCACCTGCCAGCTTCCTTCTCCAACCCATTTCTTTATTATATGACAGAGTTGACTGTCGTTCAAGATATCTCCTACTCGAACTGAGCTCCTGCGATCTTTACCCATGTTGCTAATGGTTCAGACTGTGTCGTCGCTAATTCTAGACACCATTATATACTAAGTTTTGAAGATCATTGTTTTCTTAACCCTTCTTTGTGTTGTCAATCAATGAAGAACTAAATAGTAGCTTCATTGAAGCATTTGGACTGTCAACGGTTGGAATAGATGCGGTTATTGCGTGACACGTTCCGGTAAATAGACAGGCGTCTGTAAGTTATATCTGTGATAAGAGTCTCGTGTTGAGTTCAGTGTTGTCTGAGGGATTCTGAGGACAAACAGGCATTCAGAGCAATAGATACTGTTTGCTGCGTGATAACATAACAAAAGTGGATTTATTTGGTTTTGAAAAGTTATTGTCAAATGGAGTATGCCTAGCTACTACCTATATAGCCTAATTAAATGTCTTTACCCATCAGCCCATCACGGAAGAATGGTGTTCTAGACATTTCAGAGATGTTAGATAACCCATGGAGGAAGGTAATTTTGCTAGAGAGTATCATCCAGTAAGCTGCAGAGTTTAAGTGGCCACCCCTGCAAACATATTTCCATGCAGGGCGGGGGGTTTACTTAACTTTATAACTTACTGAACTATGGCTAGTCCTTTTATTTCCGCATTAATGTTTTCCTGGAACCAATAAGCATTTATAAAACATGTAAAATTATAAAATAAAAACACTTTTCTACATTTTACTTTTATGGGGTAACTGAGAAAATCATGAGTAGGTATCATGACATTTTAAGCATAAATGACATGACATACGATTATGCCCATAAGCTATTAATTTACGTAAATTTTAATAAATGAATTCGATTTACTCACATCTTATTGAAGATTATATGTTGATATATTTGTCCGAGTCTTTCGTTAGTTTTGTAATTTCAATTGTCAACAATTGTCCACAGGAGTGATACCGTTTGTTAAAAATTTATATATATGTATACCTAAACACTTGTCAATTGGAAGACGTCCTGCGCGTGAGTGGCTCTCAGGACTCCAGCCGCAATTTGTTTCCACACGATAATAACAATCAGGTCATACCTTTAACAAGGAACTCATATGTCTTATGAATGAAGAGGGACAACGGATCTATGCTCGTTATTTGTTCTTTAGACGTTTTACAACTGAGCGGTTTTTGTACAAGTGTTATTTTTAGCTACGCAATCTGTCGGAGACTAATAAATAATATTAAGTAGAGTCGGACTAAGATAACTGTTCATAGCATTTGCAATGTCAAAGTGTGGCAATAAATAAATAAATATTATAGGACAATTTTACACAGATCGACCTAGTCCCACGGTAACCTCAATAAGGCCTGTGTTGTGGGTACTAGACAACGATATATATAATAGGTAGGTATATAATTATACATAAATACTTATATACGTAGAAAACATCCATAACTTAGGAAGAAATATTTGTAAATGTCCTTACCAGGATTCGAACCCGGGACTTCCTGCTTCGTACGCATGATCACTACCGACTAGGCTAGGAGGCCGTCAAAAACTTAGTTCAATGTCATCTTTTATGAGAAGTTTCTATGAAAATTTTTCGATTATAAATAGAGACACGGCCTCACATATATTCTTCTATTCAAAACGGTGCAAAGTTAGCTTAGACGCATTCTAATAGAGAAATAGGTAGCATACATTTTAATATGTTGTTTCTTTGATTAAGGTGCCGTAGATTCAAAGAACTAAGTTTTTGAAAAATCGCACCGCTTTTTTAGATCTCAATACGGTCACCAAAAAATTAATAAGCAATTTTAAGGATTTTCTCTAGAAGCTTCATCGATTCAAATCCTGATTTTTTGACTTTCGCTCAATAGAAAAAAAATCACGAAGATAGGGCTAAAACGCAGTTTAAAAAGTTGTAACAATTTATGCACAAAAGCTAAAAATATGAAAAGTGCAGTGCAGCGGCGCGATCGACGGGGCGTGTAGTGTGTAGTGCAGCATGGCGTCGAGCTTCCAAGGGATTTGAACAGCGTGTACTGACGCCGCTGGCGTACGATTGCAATTGTTTAAAACATGGACGCCAGACGCTCCGCTGGTCGACCCGCTCGAGTGTCCACTCAGATTACTCATTGGAAAGTTCACTAGTGCCGCAGACATCTCTCGACAAACTCCTCAGTAACCTCCACCATCCGGTCCCCGTACTGAGGACAGCGCTCTATATACGCCAGCACCTCTGGAGTTCGGTCCTCAAATGCCACCCGCTCAAACGTCAACGGATTGTTAAAAGCAGCATTTGCCGTCACCGGATCCATAAGGAAATATGGGGTCAATATTAGTGCAACCACCATGCCGAACCGGCGACTAATTTCAAACCAGCGTAAAAGCTCTTCAAAATCGTACCCCAACTTGTTCAGTCTGGTTGTACGTTGTTTCATATACTACATTTTCGTAGAATTGCGCTTCATAGAAAATGTTTCTCATATTATCATTTCATAGAATGATCAACTTCCAGTGCACTTACATTGTAGAAGCTGTACTTGTAGATTTTTTATAGTTCAGAAAATTAATGTTTCGAAATTCATGTCATAAAATTTCAGGTCGTATGTTATTATTCCTTATAATATTAAATTTATATAAAACTTGTTTCCAAGCCTGCATATTCATAGAATTTTGTTTCACATTTTATTAAACTTAATATTTACATTTCATAGAAGGCTCAGTAACTCAATACTTACTTTGTCAAAAAATAAATCATAGATCTTTGTAACCTAACCTAACCTACTTTTCTGGCAACAGTTTGTTTCTGCGGGGGTCGCAGTTCTAACCTAACCTAACCTACTTTTCTAGCAACCGTTTGTTTCTGCGAGGGTCGCAGTTCTAACACTTTTCTGGCAACAGTTTGTTTCTGCGGGGGTCGCAATTCTAACCCAACCTACTTTTCTGGCAACAGTTTGTTTCCGCAGGGGTCGCAGTTCTAACCTAACCTAACCTACTTTTCTAGCAACTGTTCGTTTCTGCGGGGGTCGCAGTTCTAACCTAACCTAACCTACTTTTCTGGCAACAGTTTGTTTCTGCGTGGGTCGCAGTTCTAACCTAACCTAACCTACTTTTCTGGCAACAGTTTGATTCTGCGGGGATCGCAGTTCTAACCTAACCTAACCTACTTTTCTGGAAACAGTTTGATTCTGCGGGGGTCACAATTCTAACCTAACCTAACCTACTTTTCTGGCAACAGTTTGTTTCAGCGGGGGTCGCAGTTCTAATATTACAATTCTTTGCATTGAGTTTCTTCTCAATAAATCTAAATGAAGTGCATAAGTTCTGAAATAATAATATTTTGAAAGAAAATACTCGAACTAAATATTATATCAACAGTTCCTATGAAACAACAATCTATGAAATCTGTGTCTACGAAACAAGAATACACGAAACATAACTCTACTGTTTGATAAGTTTCTAAATTTAAAAAGTTTGATAGTAATATACATTCAACTGAATTTCTGTGAAATATGTTTCAACCAAGTAAATAGTCTATGAAACAATAATATTGGAACTAAAAGTATATGAACCAAATAATATATAAAAGAATTTCTGAGAAACCACATTCTATGAAATTTCTGTCTGTGAAATAGGGTGACACCGTTCAGTCTAGCCTTTGTGTCGGCGTTCAGAGATTCGGAAAAGATTTTAAAGTAATGTCGAAGGATTGCGTCTTCATGTTGCTCACGGAAGCTTCGAGATGTAGTCGTATAGGTATAGAAGTACAGCGATGTCAAAAGCTGGAGGGCCGTAGCGCGCGCATTGAAAATCCAATAAAATCGCATTGATCGGGACTTCATTTTCGTATTTAAACATGATGTTGTTCACCCAAAGATCCTTATGTATTATCACATTCAAGCTCTTACTCTCTGCCGGGTCATTAAAGCTCGCAAGAAACTGTTTCAAAATGCCAGCTTCTTCATAGTTATACTTCGTAAATTTTCGGCTGATGTTAGCGGTAAGTTTAGCAGCAGCGTGTATCCAGGGTGTGTCTTGGAGGTTGCTTTCGACTATGATATTGCCGTGGTCTTCCATGATTGAGTAGGGGCGTTTTAGAGCGAGGCCGCGGTTAGTCTCGAGGTTGGCACAGCCAGCGTGGAAGCGCGCCACGGAAGCCAGAGTGGTCATAATGTGGGATAGGTCTAAGGTCTGAAGATGGTCTCGGACGATATAACCCTCAGGGGCGAGGTCGGGCATCACAAGCACGTTGTCGCTGTAGAATAGCGCTTTAGGAGCCCACGGCGCTGGACCTGAAATAATGTACCTAAGTAAAAGGTCAATACATCTGGTTAGATGGAGCAATTTTTACACGTGAGACTTATATCCTCGGGCTGGTTTGAAATAAGTCGCGTACAACTAACTAGATAAATTACATCTTTAGTGCTTGACAAAACTCTGGTCTTCCAACTTTACCTCGTCGTCGTTAGAGACACTTTTGAATACTTATTTTTACATATGTTCGCCCTAATCACACTTTAAAATACTTAACAGTTGTTAACAACACAAGTTAATAGAAAATAGAAATAAAGAGTTTTCTCATGTGGAAACGAATGAAAAAAATCTTGAGGGTTTTAGGTAATATACTGTTATGAGTCAGGTTCTTGAGTAAAGAGATAAATGAAATTTGAGCTTATATTGCAAATACTTATTTCATAATTTTACAATAACATAACTATAATTATGTGATAATTATACGTTGGCAAAGGCAGAATAAGCAGTGAAGTTAGTTGTATTTAAACAGAACAAGTAAAATAAATGAAAACAACAAAAGAAACAAAAATAAAATAAAAACAAAAAGAACTCGCGCGGTGAGAATCGAACTGGGGAGTTTTGGTGACGATCACGAGCTGACAAGAATGCAGAGCCACTGGACCACGAGCCCGTTGCGGTTAGTTACGAATCTTATGATTGTCCGTATTTACAAGTTCGTCCAAGGTCCGTAGTAACAGCCTTTTTTGATCAAAATATGATTTGTCACGCAATATGGTTACCACCATATGCATAAGGGGCGTTCCTCAAAGGCCCCTGTCTGGATAACGTTTATGCACTTATTTCAATAAGGAATGTACACGATTTTAATAAGTTTACAACCAAATTGCACCAAAAACTGAATTATTTCGATATAATTTTATCCGCGGACACAGTGACATTCACTCGCCGGATCGGATATTTTTTCTCGCCACCCTCATTTTGTAAAAATGTTAACTTGACGTAAAATATCGACAAGAATAAGCGATCTCCGAGACCCATAACGCCATCTATCCCACGATTGAGTAAACAACCATTACAATATCCTCCCTCCTCGGGAGAATCCGACCCGGATTCATGCCATACGCTTAAGGTCAGATGAGTGCCATTTTCCCAAGTCCTTGCCTCGTAAGCTTACCAATCTGTAAACGTCCGTTGATAACCTCTGAGCTATTATGGCTTTATCAAATTTCGGCGACAGTTTTGCCATTATGTCTTTTGCAGCGTTAGAGAGAAGCTTCTTGCGATACCACACCATGTCACCTTCTGTGTATTCACAGGTACGACGCCGTTTGTTATAGTGACTGGAATTCACTTCATAGGCTCTCCTGAGTCGTTCTCGAACATCTCTGTAGATCTCGTCCCTTGCTTTAATATATGCCTCATAACCCTGTCTGTTGCATTGCAAAGGAGCCTTCTCTTGGAAATGTCTACATTTATCCCGCTGCACCGAGGTTTCCCGGCCAAAGAATAAGTACGAAGGCGTTCTTCCCGTAATCTCGTGAACTGCAGTTCTCATGGCATGTCCTATATGGTGGATGTACCTATCCCATTATTTATGATTATCCTTTACATAACAGGCTATAGCCGTCCCAATGACCTTGTTAACCCTTTCAGTAGGATTTGCCTGTGGGTGGTAATAGGGTGTGTACCATAAGTCTATGTTGTAGTTTTCGGACATTTCTTTGAACTGGTTTGAAACAAATTGTTTACCATTGTCACATATAATGACATCTGGTGGACCGTAGAGTAATATTACCTGTTCCTCCAAGATTTTTACGATATTGGATGCTTTACCATTGCGTAAAGGAAATAACAAAGAAAACTTGCTAAACCAGCATGATACCACTAATAACATTGTGTTTCCTTGTTTAGAGCGTGGAAACGGACCCATCAAGTCCATGGAAACAATTTGAAATGGACCCGTTACCTCCCTTTGGCGTCCCATCATGCCACATGGTGACAACTGTGAAGATTTATGACTGGCGCAGACCTCACATTTTCTGACATAATTTTTCACATCCCCAATAAGGGAGGGCCAGTAATATTGCTGCCTGATGACTCTATTAATCGTTTTCTTGGCCCCAAAATGTCCAGATAATGGATCATCATGACACTCTTTTAAAACTTGATTGCGGAGCGCTTCGGGAACTACCAACTTCCAACTGAACTTCTCGTCGGGGAACTGTTTTAACTTCAAATATTTCCATAGACGATCCTGGCTAAGCTGCCAATCCTCTGAATGTTGTCCGCTGAGGACCTTCTCCTCCTGTGACATATACCAACCATCTTTATTCTCTGGCCTAATTTCTAACATGGCTAAATCCTCTGTATCCAATGCCCTCGACAATGCGTCTGGCACGATGTTTTGCTTTCCCTTTCGGAAAACGACTTCATAATCGAACTGTTGCAGACGCATGTCCCATCTTGCCAACCTTCCGTGAGGATCTTTGTTTTTATGGAGCCACTGCAGCGCACTGTGATCTGAAATCACCTTAAAATGACTGCCCTCTATATATGGCCTAAACTGTTCTACAGCATGAAGAACACTTAGTAATTCTCTCTCCGATGCTGAGTATTTACTCTCACGATCCGTAAGTTTGCGACTAGTATAGGCGATAGGCCGTTCCACTCCGCCAACGATTTGAAACAAAACCGCTCCCGTGCCCATACTTGAAGCGTCACATTGTACAGAAAATTCGCGACTGAAGTCTGGAACGCTTAAAACTGGAGTGGATGTTAACGCGGTCTTTAACCTGGTGAAGGCTACCTCTGCCTCATCACTCCAAGTAATGTGTTTGCCTTTCTTTCCCCCTTTAGTAAGCTCATGTAATGGCGCGGCCACCATTGCAAACTTTTCAACAAAACGCCTATACCAACTTGCCATGCCTATGAATCGTTTCAGTTCTGTAAATGTTGTCGGTCGTGGATAATTCAGTATGGCATCTACTTTCCCTGGATCAGTTCGTAATCCCTCCTTGTCCACGAGATAACCAAGATTCTTCAAGGAGGGTCGGGCAAATTCGCACTTTTCCGTGTTCACAGTTAACCCGGCCATCTTCAACTGATTAATAACTCATCTAAGCGACGCCAAATGCTCCTCAAAAGTGCTACTACTGATCACAATATCATCCAGGTAAGTGAATATTTTTCCTTCGTGTTCTGGTGGAAACAACCTGTCCATGAGACGCTGCTGAGTTTGTGATGCATTGCATAAGCCGAACGGCATTACCTTAAACTGGAACAGGCCTTTACCAGGTAAACCAAACGCAGTTTTTTCTTTACTTATATCATCTAAAGGGATCTGCCAGAACGCAGAACGAAGATCAATAGTAGACAAGTAGCGTGCATTTCTTAAACTATCTAGAATAACGGAAACCCTAGGTATAGGATACGAATCCTTCTTGGTAACTTTATTCAGCTGTCTGCTGTCTAGACACAAGCGGATCTGACCCGAAGCTTTTTTCACTAGGAGTACTGGAGAACGCCAAGAACTATTAGAGGGTTCAATGATGTCATTAGCTAACATATCATCTATTTCGTCTTCTAATTCCTTCATAATGGGAGGAGCAAAGGGGTACTGGCGTTGGCATACAGGCAAGCTACTTTCCGTGTCAATATGGTGTCTAATTAAATTTGTCCTGCCGATGCCCGTACCAAGCTGCTCACGCATTTCTTGCATGACTGATTCTAAGGACGTTCTCTGTTCTGCCGTCAGCTCATCCCGAGAAATGACTGGCCGAACTGTCTCAACCTCGCATACCTCTTCAAAATCTTCACGGCTTAATATGTCCGGAATGTTCGGAGGATCGCCAGTTTCAGTGATACGCAACCCAAACTGCTTAAAGAAGTTCATGCCTAAAATTACTTCATGACTCAGCTGATCCATGATATGAAATTTAACTACTCTGTACTTTCCTAAAAATTCGACTGGCAAGTAAGTAACAAAGTCAACGGCATGAGGTGTCCCATCTGCCGTGGAGAAGTTTTTCTGCGAAATAGATTGCGCCTGCGCTCCAAGAGTGGACAATTTATTATTATAAAATTCCGGTCTAACAAATGAAGATTGCGCACCACAATCTAAGAGTCCCGAAAATGACTTTCCCAAGACCTTGAAGAAACCATAATAACGATTGTCATGAGGCTTTGTATCAATGACGTTAATTTCTCCCGATACAAAAAACGAATTGATACGCTTGAGCCAATCCTGCCATTCACTACCAGCGCGATCTATTTCGGAAGCCCCACGGCAGGTTTGTCTTCCGAATTGGCGTTTCCCGAACAAGGACATTTCTTTACCGTAGATCCGAATTTACCGCATTTGTAACAAAACAACCGTTGTTTCTCGGCTGGACATTCCCTAAACCCATGTCCCGTATTCCGACAGTTCCAGCATTTCATAGTTCCTGTGGTACGACCGGCCTGCATCGCGTTGCGTGCAATCGCATTTATTTCCCTTCCACGAAACGCCAAATCGGGTTCCACCAAACCTCGGCTTTGACTGGGCTCTTGAAAATTTTCACAATTCACCCTAGTATGTTCAACAATCCTTAAGACTTCTGATAGCTCGGAAACTGTGGCAAAACGATCTCTGCAAACTGCACGTTGAAACTCTGGTTGAATATTTTTAAGTAAAATCGACAACTTTTGACGATCAGATAATTTGGTAGGCAGGCGATTAAACATATTTTGCATCACAGATATGTAAATCAAAATATTTTCATGCTTGCTCTGCGTGCGCTGCCTGATTTCGTCCAAAAGCTCCTCCTCATAATATGGCCTCTGAAAAGAACTTAACAATAGTTCCACCAGCTCATCCCAATTCGACACCTGGTCCCTATTAGCTCGAAACCAAATTAGGGCGTCATCTTCAAATAAATCAATTGCATAGCGAAACAACAAGTGACCCCTCGTGTTCTGCTGAGGCTGTTGCGGATGTGATTCGGCAGGGAATGGAATATTTCATTCCGTTCTCCGACCTATCGCTCGATCACAAGACCCGAGCATGGTACAGTTCGGACTGTGCTCGAGCCGAGGCTCTTAAGCAGTCTGCATACCAGGCTTGGGTACTAGCCCGCGATACCAAAGCTGGAGCACAGAGGGTTCGCGCGAAGAAAAAAGCCTTTAACTCAGCTGCCAAGTCCTGCAAACGGGTGCTTCGAAAGGCTCGATTCGACCACGTCAGTCGAATAGGGGCCAAACTCGCCTCCTACCCTCCTGGTAGCAAGCGGTTCTGGTCCCTGTCGAAAGCGGTCGAATCCAACTTCTGCCGACCCACATTGCCACCTCTGCAGAAACCTGATGGGACACTGGCCCACTCCGCTACAGAGAAAGCTAACTTGTTTGCTTTTCTGTTTGCGAGCAATTCACGTCTAGATGCAGGCTCAAAACTTCCACCTACGCTATCTCATTGCAGTTCCTCTATGCAGAGAATTGCTATACATCAAAAAGAGGTACGCCGAGCTCTGCTGAATCTTGACGTGAATAAGGCCAATGGACCAGACGGTATACCAGGGCCCAGTTTTATAAAGTTACAAGTTACAGGTTACAAGAGTACAGGGTACAGGCACCTGTAATGCACTGTGAACGGCTACAGGTGTTTTATAAATACACATAAATAATTACAGTTGTAAAGAACCACGGTCAATCTCGATTACATGTGAAATCTACAGGTGTGAAGGACATCACTATTTTAAAAAAAACGTGTGTCATAAATACTCGGTTCTCTACTAAATTATGTGTTTTTGTTTGCTGTAAAATATTAATTACTGGAAAAATGGCCAGAAATGAAGGAAAAATCGAGTGGTTGAGAGCGGCGTTCCATGCCAAGGATATACTTTTTGGGCCGTTTTCAGATTCAGATTAAGTTAGATTTAATGAAATATTTACGTAATAAGTAAATAACATGTAAATAAGTACTCTTTCACATTCTTACATTAAAATGTATCGTTTCAGTAGCGGCTCAAAGATAAATACGGCGTGTATCAAAAATTATGAATAGTACACTTTACCATAATGTGAATGCACTATACTTATATAAAGAGACGAATGCTAATAAATCAACGACAAATATCGGCAATAATCCCTTTCCATTTCCTAGTAGATAAAATAAAACGAATCGTCAATAAAATCAATATCAAACATATTGTCACTTTATTTCCTATTTACTATATATTTCAGATACATTAACAAAAACTGATAAGGTCAGTGCATGGAAAAGTATGCATGCCCTGGCACAATCGTTGGCGTTGGTGCTTAACAATAAAGAGTAAAGTTTCAAATCTCTCAGAAAACGAGTCTACAAGTAACTGCTGTTGTGCTGTTACAGGACTCAAGACGTATGTAAGTTTTTGTTACAAGTGTACCAATCTACACTTGTAATTTACAATTTTTTTATAAAACGCCTGTTCGATTATGAGTTTAAAACTATAAAACTCCCGTATTTTCGTCTATGGTTGAGCTACAGGCACTTGTACCTGTAACCTGTAAAATTGTAACATAGTACTTTTATAAAACGCAAATTGTAAAAAACGGAGCAAGTGTTGCCAGTAAACGCCTGTAAACTTGTAACTTGTAACTTTATAAAACTGGGCCCTGCACGTGTACTAAAGCAGTGTGCGCCTGAGTTGTCTCCTGTACTGACACGCCTGTACCGCCTCTCTCTCCAAACAAGAACGGTGCCGAAATCCTGGAAGCTTGCAAACGTGCAGCCAGTACCCAAGAAGGGTAGTCGTGCTGATCCCTGCAATTACCGACCAATCGCCATTACCTCCATGCTCTGTAAAGTCATGGAAAGGGTACTTAACGGCAAACTGCTGGCATACCTCGAAGCAAATGATCTGCTCAGTGACCGTCAATATGGCTTTCGCCGAGGTCGGTCTACTGGGGATCTTTTAGCGTATGTCACGCACTGCTGCGGCGAGGCCATCGAGAGGAACGGTGAAGCGCTTGCTGTTTCACTGGACATCTCGAAGGCCTTTGACAGGGTTTGGCACGCAAGTCTCCTTAGCTGATTTTTGTAGCTGGCTATCTGATTTCTTGAGTGAACGGTCGATCAGAGTAGTTATTGATGGCTGCTCTTCGGACCTCACGGCCATTGACGCCGGTGTTCCTCAGGGGTCTGTTCTCTCCGCAACCCTTTTCCTGCTCCACATTAACGACATGCTGCAACCCAGCATTGTAGGTTATGCAGATGACAGTACGGTTGTTGAGAGATATTTGGCTAGTGCAAGGGACAGCAGGGAGGATATACGTTCACAGAGAGAGGCCATGGTTGAGCGAATGAACTTGACCCTTAGTCTCGTTTCCCAGTGGGGTGATGACAATCTGGTCACGTTCAATGCCTCCAAAACGCAGGCGTGTCTATTTTCCGCTAAACGGAGTCCATTCGACCTGACTCCTTCTTTCCGGGGTGCATCTGTACCTATTACCGACAGCCTGGAACTCCTCGGCATGGAGCTGAGTTCAGTCCTCGGCTTCGGCAGCTTCATTGAGTCTAAAGCACAAACTGCGGCCAGAAAGCTGGGCGTCCTAAATAAGGTGAAGCGATACTTCACACCTGGACAGCTTCTAACACTTTACAAAGCTCAAGTCCGGTCGTGTATGGAGTATTGCAGCCACCTGTGGGATGGCTCAGCTAAATACCAACTCGCCGCTTTGGACTCAGTGGAGCGCAGAGCCAGGAGGATGATTGGCGACAAGAAGCTAACGGCGAAGCTTCAGACTTTGGCCCATCGGCGGAAAGTCGCCAGCCTGTCGGTATTCTACAGGTTGCACTTCGGGGAGTGTGCCCAAGAGCTACACGAGCTCATTCCACCGTCCCCATTCTACCATCGGACTTTTAGACGCACGGCCGGTTTCCATCCTTACTTGGTAGATATTCCGCCAATTCGCACTAAGCGCTTTGCTTCTACTTTCCTTGTGCGCACTGCCAAGGAATGGAATTCCTTGCCGGCGTCTATATTTCCGTGCTCTTATAACCCGGCAACCTTCAAATCAAGAGTGAACAGGCACCTTCTGGGCGAGCTCGCTCCATCGTAGGCCACGTCTACGCCTCGGCTAGTCTGTGGCCATGAGTAAACCCATGCATAATAATAATAAAAAAAAAAAAAAAATAAAAAAAATCACTGTCTGTAGCGTTACGTGCGTCCTTCAACTCCTCAACACGTTCTAAAAACGCGTTAACACTCAACGTGCCCTTGCCATCAAACTTTACACCCCAATTTTTGAGAGGTATCAGTTTCCTCTTGGTAGTTTCTATATCGAGAGTTGACGTCCGCTGCAGTTGTGCATGCCGCACCTCACAGCTCCTGAACGGCGGATACTGAACGGTCCTTATATCATTCTGCCTATCGCCGGACTCTAACATAGCCGGCAAGCCCGAGCCAGACCCTGCCGCTGATCCACCCTGGCTCGGTACACTTTCCTTTTCCAATTTCTCAATAATCTTCATAGCCTCCGCCCCTAACGACCTTTGCAGGATCTCCTTGTCCTTATCCGATATTTTCCCATCTCCCTGATCATCCACATTCTCCAACGTTTCCAACGTATTAAAAGCGTCCTGAATATCCTTCAAAATAGCTAAATGTCTTTCTGTATGCTCTTGTTCCGTGGGAATGATCATCTTAACGCGACCTAACAAATGAGAGAGGCGAGTGAAAATACGGCGAAAATTTGACCGATCCGAACTACCCGAAATTTCGCTGAGCGCCGCCGATAGTGCTTTGTATTTACACTCGCAAATCGTTATTTCTGACAAGGGATTGTCGACGCAAAACTGGGGAACCTTAAGCGCGATTGAGGACTCGCCCCTTGATTCTCGGTTGAATATTTCCCTAAGTATCTTCCGCATAGGCTCTACGGTCTGTATGTCACATATCCCTCTACACGCGAGTTCAAACATCAACTCGTCCTTCAAAAGATAACCTCCATTTTTACTGATCAAACCAATCAAAAACTCAACAAAATACAAATGTTCAATAACACAGTCTTATGTGGTAAAGCTTATTTACTAAAACAAACACGGCTAAACAGTACGAGTACAAGCTCAAATCTCTATTTACCGTACCCTATGGGCGCCAATGTTATGAGTCAGGTTCTTGAGTAAAGAGATAAATGAAATTTGAGCTTATATTGCAAATACTTATTTCATAATTTTACAATAACATAACTATAATTATGTGATAATTATACGTTGGCAAAGGCAGAATAAGCGGTGAAGTTAGTTGTATTTAAACAGAACAAGTAAAAGAAATGAAAACAACAAAAGAAACAAAAATAAAATAAAAACAAAAAGAACTCGCGCGGTGAGAATCGAACTGGGGAGTTTTGGTGACGATCACGAGCTGACAAGAATGCAGAGCCACTGGACCACGAGCCCGTTGCGGTTAGTTACGAATCTTATGATTGTCCGTATTTACAAGTTCGTCCAAGGTCCGTAGTAACAGCCTTTTTTGATCAAAATATGATTTGTCACGCAATATGGTTACCACCATATGCATAAGGGGCGTTCCTCAAAGGCCCCTGTCTGGATAACGTTTATGCACTTATTTCAATAAGGAATGTACACGATTTTAATAAGTTTACAACCAAATTGCACCAAAAACTGAATTATTTCGATATAATTTTATCCGCGGACACAGTGACATTCACTCGCCGGATCGGATATTTTTTCTCGCCACCCTCATTTTGTAAAAATGTTAACTTGACGTAAAATATCGACAAGAATAAGCGATCTCCGAGACCCATAACGCCATCTATCCCACGATTGAGTAAACAACCATTACAATACTCGTAATGTAAGGAAGGTATTACATTTGTGTTGTCAACAAATGTTAAATCACATACCAAGGTTTGCTGTGTGTTAAGTAGGTACCTATTCTAAAGTTCCCTCCTCTAATCCCTCCCTAAGCCGTGTAAGCATAAGGAAAGGAATGAAAAGATTCGCACACTTCTGGAAGGTTCCCGTGGCTGAGTTGGAAGCAGCGATCAGACCGGTTCTAAAAGGTCACAATTTCCGGTAAAGCGGTGAATTTTTTCTCTAGTATAAACATTAAATTCGGAATAACACTCACCAGTCTCCATATCTTCCATCAGCTTGAACACCGTCATCTCCCGCTCGAAGAAGGCGTTCTCCCGTACAAACGCCAACTTGCCCTCGTTATGAAGCGGCGCGCATTTCACGAAGAGCGGCAGCGTACGGCGCTGGCCATCCACCTGAGTCATAAACAAAGTTGTTTCTACCGTTTCTCAAGTTAACCTATTGGTGTCCAATCTGCAACTACTGTGGCTGTAGGCACAGATTTTATAAGTTGTAGGTACCAAAATTCTCAACATTTGAAATCAGAAAAGATACAACAAACCTGCAGGACATAAATGTAACCCACCTGCACCTCCAAGCTTAGACGTAAATGGTCAGATGAATGCCTCCCTGCCCCTGCCTACCACCCGACCACTCCAGGTCATAAGTCATTGTACTCACCTGCACCTCCAGGCTCAGTCGAAAGTGGTCGCCAAGAAAGCCTCCCAACCCCTCACTGGCCGGCTGCAGCACCCTGCCTACCACCTGACCACCCACACACCGACTCGCAATCTCTTGTAGCTGCTGCTCTGATAACACATCCTCAATTTTTATGGACTTTTTGTCACCCATTTTACATGTAAGGTCTGTCCCCGATAAAAAGTGGTCAGCATTTAATAAAAAAAATATATAAAATAAAAGACAACTGACATCTGTCACTTTGATTGTTAAATAGCGGGAAGAATAAACTATCGTTTAGGGCTATTTGGAGTTTATAAATTCGTAACATTTATAAAATGTCGTCTAGCCAACTGGACATCCGAAAAAAGATCGTGTACACCTACAACCAAAATGTCGGTATATCGCAAGGAAACTTAGCCAAATTATTAAAAGTTCCGAAGTCAACCGTGCAAAAGGTATTGGCTAATTATCAGTCCAGATTGTCTGTTTCAAGAAAAGGTGGTTCGGGTAGAAAACGCGGTCCTGCTGATAAAACTAAGGCAAAAAAAGTAATCGAGCATTTTAAGAAGAATCCAACTCTCTCTCTGTCCGTTACGTCGCCAGAAAATGTAAGGTATCGAAATCGTATGTCCAAAAAATCAAGCAGCGTGCAGGTTTACGATCGTACAAGGCAACTACAGTTCCTAATCGCGATGCTACAAAGGATAAATTATGTAAAACCCGGGCTCGAAAGTTGTATACAAAATATTTGACGAAGTTTGGTTGTATTTTGATGGACGACGAAACATACGTGAAAGCAGATTTTAAGCAATTACCAGGTTTGCAGTTCTATGTGGCAAATCAAAGAGGGAATGCCGATAAAAAATTTACAACAAAAAAACTTGATAAATTTGCAAAAAAATTCCTTGTCTAGCAAGCCATCTGTACATGTGGTCAAAAAAGCAAATCGTTTGTTACTACGGGTACGATTAACCAATCCATTTACACGAAAGAGTGTTTGAAAAAACGTTTATCGCCGTTTATAAGAAACCACACCGAGCCTGTCATATTCTGGCCTGATTTAGCGTCCTCACATTATGCCAAATCTGTTTTAGAATGGTACACTGAAAATAATATCTCCTTTGTACCGAAATTAGCAAATCCACCAAACTGCCCAGAACTCCGGCCGGTAGAGCATTATTGGGCAATAATGAAAAGAAAATTGAAAAATAGTGGTAAAATTGCTACAAATGAGCAACAGTTCAAAAGAATGTGGGATACGACATGTAAAAAGGTGACCGAAAGTGATGTACAGAGATTGATGGAAGGAGTCCGAAGCAAAGTCAGGGCATTTTACCAGTGTTAATTTGTTAAACAGGAGGTTTATTAATTTTAAAGAACACTAATAAAACTTTAATTTAAATAGCCCATGAAATTGTTTTTCTTAGTTTTTTTTCTAATTTGTCGTTGTAACACCGACCACTTTTTTTCGTGGACGGGCTTTAGTTAGGTACTTATTTTCGGGTTAAAATTAAACTTTATAATTGGGATTGAGAAATTTTAACAGTTTTAACTATAATTTTAGAGGTATGGTACTATCTTTCGTCACTAAAACTATATTTTCTGGCTCTCTAAAACGCTTGCGTCGTTGTTTAACAAAATGCAATATTGTAATGTTACATAATATTTGCAGACAACTAGTTTTTGTCTCTAGCCAAAATCAGGTTATGGGCCTTGATATTTAAAATAGAATATGACATAATCATTATATTTTTATTAGTTAAACTGGACGGCCCGCACAAATGCGCGTCCATTCTCTCGCAGCTTTGCATCAAAACACGTCTGTGGATTTATGCCAAAATCGGTTGCTCGGAAAAGTGGAAGGTGAAAGACCTCAGGGCTCCACACCAACTAGATGGTCCGACCAAGTTAAAAAGGCCACTTCAGGCATACCATCAAGCGGTGAAGGCTACGGGCTGCTACGGGAGATCGAGACCGGTTAGAGACTAGTCACGTGGATACAAAACCCAGTCAGTGGTCACCATCCTCAGTAACGAGACACGGACAAAGAAGAATTAGTTACATTAACTTTAAAACACGTATCAAGAGGGTTAGATATTAAGTGGCGGATAAATAAGCAAAAAACAGCTTAAATGTAGAATAATATAAACATTTAATATAAATCTTAACATTTTACACTAGGTTTATGTGAATTCAGAACTGTTGAAAACAATGACACATCATGTCTCTACTGGAAACTACATATCTTGCTTCAATTGCATAGTATTATGTCAAACAAAAGGTATAATTTGTGAGACTGTGAGTAAATAGACCAACAGTGTATTTATAGCACAAAAGTATTTGTTTTCAGATAATATTGTAGACAATCAATTAAATTGTGCATATCATGCTAACTTTCATATGTTTATAAACTGAAATATATGTCATATACTAAGAAAAGGTGGCCAAGGCCTCCAGTGCCCCAGGCTGGAATCAAACCAGCGCGCCTTCTGCTATTGCGGCAGGTACCTGTGCCATTCGGCCACCGGGCCACAGCGGCATAGGTCGATTTTTTTCAAGTATATGCACTGCTTACTGAAGGCTTTATGGCGCCCCCTGGCGAAAAGGATTTAATTTTCTCATTTCATACCAAGCAAGATAATTGAAGTACCTTGATAGCGTAATTTTAAAAGACAATGAGTAAAGATTTTTTTCTTTGAACAATCTTTACAAACAGTAACAGTTATAAATATCCTAGCTATTCATTACATAGTAAAGCTTATATGGAAGATTCGTTGCCTCTGGAAGACTTCTATGGCATACACTTACTAAAACATTGCGATTTAATAGAAAATGTAAAAGTGTACACGAACCATTACACATTTTGCAATTTCTATTGAATGACATAACCTATATCTACAAAGGTTGCTAATATATCCCCACGCACGCCTTATAAATGACCGGGCTCGAAAGACCCGAGAGTTTTAAAACGGAGATACAAGTACGCTGACATCAGTGTGTTTGACGTTACTTGTCACGCTTTTAACATAACAAAATTTGCAATACATTGCGTCTTAGAATAAACTTTAAAGTGTAATAAAAATCAAAACATGAGTTATTTTCAAAAGTTGCTGAACAAATGTTGGTCAGTTTGAGGAGTACAGCCTACAGTTAAATTTATTGCTCCTGTTACAGAAAACACACTGTATATAACCAAAGCATAGTTAGAAATTTTTAAGATGTGCAAATGTTACTATTTAAGAGGATTTTTTTAATAAAATTAGCAAGACAAATGTTCATAGCAATCATAGCATTTGGATATCCTGACCTCTACAATTATTTCATATAACATGGATTATTAAAGTAGAATATGTAAAATTTCATTTAATACTGGTACTTTGTCGGCTTTGGCCTAAATACTATGACGGGCAAAGGGCTACAAATATCTAACAATACCATACAATGTCAAGATGTAGAAGCGCGAGTGTAGGTATATAAATTTAAAGCACATCACAGTCATCACACTCAAATGTATTTAATTATACAATGGAAATTACCATAAATTAATAACATTTTCAATAAATAATCTTGAACTTGAAAAATGTTGTTTTACTATTGTTATATTGCTATATCAATCGATCAAAAGCTTAAGCTTGTTATGGTTAACCATAATATTATAGTGGATAGTTTTGGCCAAATATATATCGCGTGGAATGTACTAAAATCTAATCAAAATATAACTTAGTTTAACATAAAGGCACTTACTGGCAAGATTCCTAATGGAACTTTTCATAAATATATCCTTTTACAAAATATAATTCATACTATACGCTATTAAAATCTATGTCTTAATTAAAATTCTCTAAAATACCACTTACAAAATAAGCAAGTCGATTATAAATATGTAAACAGATTAACTAAGGCAGTGAATCGACTTGCGTTTTACAAATATATAATAATAAACTATCAGTCTCTTAACATAGCTACCAAAATATGGTCAGAGAGACGAGGAAGACGAATATCACAATAACATTCGATAACAATGGGAAGACGTTATAATTACTATAATACACATGATTAAAATATATATGTATATATATATAGGCAGCTGACAGGTCGCCAAGGATAAAGAGGCTTGTGATCGACTATTTTATTGTACGTAATGGTATGTAAATCTAGATTCCGCGTTATTAGTGTTTATTTTTTTGGGCGAGAAGTTTTTCGTAATAGTAAACACTCGCGTCTATAAAAACGCGCGCTGATCGTTACCGGTCAAACAGCAACTTATATTCCGTAGGGATAGTTGCCTCAAACTTCAAATACTAAAGTGACAGTTCGAGTACCCCAATAGGGAAGCCTGCATCTATAGGGGGCAGCACAGTAGCCGTCAGATTTTTGGCGCGTGACGTCAATGTAAAGTTTATGCTTCCGTGTAGCCCACAAGATGGCAGACCCCAGTATGCACAAGAAAATGTACGACAATGGTAGATGGTAGCACTTGCTTTGGCAATGTACGTGTAGTATGTTTCCGATTTGGGCCACAAGATGGCAGAACCTCCGACGCGCACGGTCCCTATTCGATTACCGATCTGTAATTTTATTAAAAACTGGTAGGTACAAAAGTTTAGTACCTAACTTAGTTGAACAATACTCGGAAATTTCATAACGGTAATTTTCATTATGGAAACGAAAAAAAACCGATCCCCGTACAATAATACAGGATGTCCCGTCCCATGGCAGATTTCCGATTTCGCAATCTGGGAATCTTTCCCACGGCACATCAGTAGCAATTTCTTTCGAGTGAATAAACATATCTTTAGTTTGTCTCTTCAATGTTAACTTATCTTTGTTTAAAATAAAATAAAATATCAAATGCAATGGCATCTTTGTCTTAATTATATAAGGAATGCTGGTACATTCAATACTGTCCTTTGAGAACATATGTAAAAAATACTGTAAATACATACTGAAAATTCCATTTCGGAAATTCCACATTTTAGCTGTGCGAGGCAGGAACTTTATGGAGAAATGTGGAGGACTACCAACGTGGTTGTTGACGTATATCGTCGGGTGACAAGCAAAAGTCACTAAGTACTACCACAAGTTCATACCTATAGTGAACCATATTAGTACTAAAAGAAGGTCGATTTTTGTTTAAGTAATTAGTGACTTTTGCTTGTCACCTGACGATATAGCCTGCTCAGCGCCTGTTCAGTGTGTGGTGACGATCAGTGATCGTTGATGAGAGCGTGCAGCCTGTCTAGTGCTTGTGTTAGGAGCCTGTGTGCGTCGGTGTGGTAGTGGGAGGCGTCAGAGGGCGGGGGGGTGGTGCGCCAGGCGACCACGTGCTCGCGGCCGGTGGTGAGGCTGGTGGCCACGGTGAACAGCACGCGACGCTCCCATGCGGTGCGGAGTGCTGATAGGACCTGAGGGAAACCATCACATTTTTATGGATGCTTTAGGCGCTTAATTCCCGGTGTCCTTTTGTAAAAAATAGAGATAATTTGAATAAAAACACAACGGGTTGCACTCCGGGAGTGCCGGCAGAAGTGAAAACTCAATGACATTGTAACAGTTTTTCGATCAGGTCACGTGTCCGTCTTACTAATTATCAATCTGTCGAATCTGCCGGTCACGTAACCTGTCGCGAGTTTAACATTTTTACCCCATCACAAAAAGTGCACAGCGCCGCTAAAGAAGTTTTCACTTCAAAAATTGTGCACCTACGAGAGATATAAATTAATATTTTATGAAACAAAATGATTTTATTCCAATTACAATACCTGTCTTCCGAGTGGCGTGTCTGGCAGCAGCGAGTGTCTGGGGAAGCCCACCGCGTAGTACGGAGCCCCGGGCGCCGGCTGCCGCGGGCCTTGCCGACCCGACTGGAAACTGCAAGGGAACATTTTAGGTTTAAATATCATAAAAGGCCTAGGCTGGCTATGCTAGACTAGTCTTTTAATTTGGAACCAAATCAATAAAAAGTCTAAGGTATGGTATATGGTATAGGACTATAGGATATGATAAGATAGGATAAGATATTTGATTTGATGCCATTTCGTATCTATAATATTATGAGATCCCTAGAGACAAGTTATGAAGTAATGTTTGGGTGGTTGCCGTTCCTAGACCCGCCAACGGAGCGGCACGTCCACGAGGGTTCATTGCGTAACGAGTTATCAGCCGACAGTGGCACCCGGGATGCGATGATCGAGGAAATTTAGCTTGCGGTATATTTGCAGAGGCTTGATAATGTAGTGTCTGTGCGGTGTGTGACTCACTTGTACGTGACCAGGATGGAGCCGCAGTCGTGTCCGGGCAGCGCGGTGGGCTCGAGCCGCCACGCCATGCTGCCGGCCGGCTGCTCGCCCTGCGGCGCGGCGCGGCTCTCCTGCCCGTACACGCGGCCACACACGAGGCACTCGATGAATAAGGGTTCCTGGGTAACAAAATAAAATATGTTAAGTTTCTTAAATTATAACTGTTGCTAGCTTTTGCCCGCGAAAAGCGTCGCGGGCGACAGCGAGCTAGAGACGCGAACGCTTGATGGCGGGGCCGAGCGTCAAGGCCTGTGAAAGCCAAATATCAAAAGCGTACAGTTCAAAGTGTCCGTAATTGACTCGCCCCTACCCGAGTAAACACGGGTAAAGTAATCCATCCATTGAGTGTGTTTACCTCACCCACCTCAATGGCCACGGTTGTGACAACTGAAGACCGGGCTCCGCGACGGCCGAAAGCCTGAAGGTGGAGTGTCACCTAACAGACTTCTTCGCCACGCGAACAACTGATCCTCCCCGAGTTTCTCAATAGACGACGGTGAGCTATAAACGGTCGCGAAAGCCGAAACACACGCTTAATGTCTAGTGTACACCATAGACTAGGAATCCTCTAGACGGAGTTTAGAACAATTATTTCATGAAACCGATGCTGCCAAAAATACTGGGGTGCGGGGGACGAGGTGAGCGAGTGCCAAGCCGTGATTGGTCCGTTTAAAGACACGGGCGTCACACAAAGACACTGACTCGAAATTGGAGTAAGACTACAGTATATTTGTGGCAGAGGGGGTAGCGCTACTATGCTCAGTCTGGACGATGTCTTGTCTGTGGTGTAGACATACCTGCGGCCGCTGTGTGAGCTGTGTGTCGAGGCAGTGCAGGTGCAGCATGTGCTGGCACGGCAGCACGGCGGCGCCGGCGCCGAGCGGCCGGCGGCAGCGCGCGCAGCTGCTGGCACACACACGTGTCTAGTGTAGACATACCTGCGGCCGCTGTGTGAGCTGTGTGTCGAGGCAGTGCAGGTGCAGCATGTGCTGGCACGGCAGCACGGCGGCGCCGGCGCCGAGCGGCCGGCGGCAGCGCGCGCAGCTGCTGGCACACACACGTGTCTAGTGTAGACATACCTGCGGCCGCTGTGTGAGCTGTGTGTCGAGGCAGTGCAGGTGCAGCATGTGCTGGCACGGCAGCACGGCGGCGCCGGCGCCACGCGGCCGGCGGCAGCGCGCGCAGCTGCTGGCACACACACGTGTCTAGTGTAGACATACCTGCGGCCGCTGTGTCAGCTGTGTGTCGAGGCAGTGCAGGTGCAGCATGTGCTGGCACGGCAGCACGGCGGCGCCGGCGCCGAGCGGCCGGCGGCAGCGCGCGCAGCTGCTGGCACACACACGTGTCTAGTGTAGACATACCTGCGGCCGCTGTGTGAGCTGTGTGTCGAGGCAGTGCAGGTGCAGCATGTGCTGGCACGGCAGCACGGCGGCGCCGGCGCCGAGCGGCCGGCGGCAGCGCGCGCAGCTGCTGGCACACACACGTGTCTAGTGTAGACATACCTGCGGCCGCTGTGTGAGCTGTGTGTCGAGGCAGTGCAGGTGCAGCATGTGCTGGCACGGCAGCACGGCGGCGCCGGCGCCGAGCGGCCGGCGGCAGCGCGCGCAGCTGCTGGCACACACACGTGTCTAGTGTAGACATACCTGCGGCCGCTGTGTGAGCTGTGTGTCGAGGCAGTGCAGGTGCAGCATGTGCTGGCACGGCAGCACGGCGGCGCCGGCGCCGAGCGGCCGGCGGCAGCGCGCACAGCTGCTGGCACACACACGTGTCTAGTGTAGACATACCTGCGGCCGCTGTGTGAGCTGTGTGTCGAGGCAGTGCAGGTGCAGCATGTGCTGGCACGGCAGCACGGCGGCGCCGGCGCCGAGCGGCCGGCGGCAGCGCGCGCAGCTGCTGGCACACACACGTGTCTAGTGTAGACATACCTGCGGCTGCTGTGTCAGCTGTGTGTCGAGGCAGTGCAGGTGCAGCATGTGCTGGCACGGCAGCACGGCGGCGCCGGCGCCGAGCGGCCGGCGGCAGCGCGCGCAGCTGCTGGCACACACACGTGTCTAGTGTAGACATACCTGCGGCCGCTGTGTGAGCTGTGTGTCGAGGCAGTGCAGGTGCAGCATGTGCTGGCACGGCAGCACGGCGGCGCCGGCGCCGAGCGGCCGGCGGCAGCGCGCGCAGCTGCTGGCACACACACGTGTCTAGTGTAGACATACCTGCGGCCGCTGTGTGAGCTGTGTGTCGAGGCAGTGCAGGTGCAGCATGTGCTGGCACGGCAGCACGGCGGCGCCGGCGCCGAGCGGCCGGCGGCAGCGCGCGCAGCTGCTGGCACACACACGTGTCTAGTGTAGACATACCTGCGGCCGCTGTGTGAGCTGTGTGTCGAGGCAGTGCAGGTGCAGCATGTGCTGGCACGGCAGCACGGCGGCGCCGGCGCCGAGCGGCCGGCGGCAGCGCGCGCAGCTGCTGGCACACACACGTGTCTAGTGTAGACATACCTGCGGCCGCTGTGTGAGCTGTGTGTCGAGGCAGTGCAGGTGCAGCATGTGCTGGCACGGCAGCACGGCGGCGCCGGCGCCGAGCGGCCGGCGGCAGCGCGCGCAGCTGCTGGCACACACACGTGTCTAGTGTAGACATACCTGCGGCCGCTGTGTGAGCTGTGTGTCGAGGCAGTGCAGGTGCAGCATGTGCTGGCACGGCAGCACGGCGGCGCCGGCGCCGAGCGGCCGGCGGCAGCGCGCGCAGCTGCTGGCACACACACGTGTCTAGTGTAGACATACCTGCGGCCGCTGTGTGAGCTGTGTGTCGAGGCAGTGCAGGTGCAGCATGTGCTGGCACGGCAGCACGGCGGCGCCGGCGCCGAGCGGCCGGCGGCAGCGCGCGCAGCTGCTGGCACACACACGTGTCTAGTGTAGACATACCTGCGGCCGCTGTGTGAGCTGTGTGTCGAGGCAGTGCAGGTGCAGCATGTGCTGGCACGGCAGCACGGCGGCGCCGGCGCCGAGCGGCCGGCGGCAGCGCGCGCAGCTGCTGGCACACACACGTGTCTAGTGTAGACATACCTGCGGCCGCTGTGTGAGCTGTGTGTCGAGGCAGTGCAGGTGCAGCATGTGCTGGCACGGCAGCACGGCGGCGCCGGCGCCGAGCGGCCGGCGGCAGCGCGCGCAGCTGCTGGCTCGGAGCGGCGCCGACACCGCTCCTACCCACACGCAGACACCGCCAGAACCTTCCATACCTGACAAATAGGGAATTTACATTATTAACATATTCAGGGATAACTCTCACACACGTTTCAAAGACAGTCTACTATGTACTAGATGATCTTGTGTTTTATATTCCCCTTGGGACATATTCTGAGCGTCCCAAGGTAAAAGCATATTATAACAGTATACAATGTGTGGCCAATGATGCCGCCAGAATAGGTTTACCCTGTTTCTAGTTGCTTTCTGTGGCTTTTTGGTTTAATGGATCAAAAAAATACTTTATTCGTAGGACTGACTGAGGAGACCCTATGCTGGCACTATCTGTAAAAGACTTCGGCCTGCCAATGGTATTGGAAGCCCCGTGTAGCTGTAGCACTCACCGACGGTGGGCTGCGGCGGCGGCGGCGGCGGCGGCGCGTCGAACACGTCGTCGCTGCCCGCGCTGCAGTTCAGCAGCGAGCCCGTTGACGCTTGCTGCACAGATAACAACAACAATTACAAAACAGTGGCAAAATAACATACCTATGTCAACGGTAATCTTGGCCATGTGAAACGTGCTATTTTAAAGGGGTTAATTAAATTGCAAAGCTCCGGCTTGTTCAATAAAGCATAGCACGTTAGCACAGAAAAAAATGAAATTAAAATTTGTAAAAATATGGTGTCTAAAACGCTTGCTGGAGGAACCTATTTTGGGAGTTAAAAGGTGAACAAATATTATTTTATAGAACTTTATTTAATACTAATATCTTGCCTGTTGAATGTTATTGGCTTAATCTGAACTTGTGATTCCTGTGTGAACCTTCAACTTGATTTGACGACACCTAATTTTAGAACTTAGCTCAGTGGAAAGCTGGGCCGCTTAAACAGGTCCAGAATAAAGCTTCACACAGAATTCTACTTATTTAAGAAGCGCCGTAGCGTCTTACGTAAAGGACAATCTCACAAGGGCGCTCCTTCAACTAGGAAATGTTAGACTGAGTATAGTAACCAGTGTCATAGTCACAGTGTAACAGGCCGTGGACTTTTTAACAGACATCTTTTTATAACAGGTGTCACAGACAGTCCCCTATGCCGTGGATGCATTTAGAAAGAAGAAACAGCCTCTCACGTGGTGTTGGAATGCAGCGGATTGGCCCCATACAGGGCAAACATCTCGGATCCCCGAGAGACCTCAGCCTGCTCAATATCAAAGGTTTGATGTTGAGTAGGAGGATTCCTCGAGGAGCTGAGCTGGCAGGACTAGCCCACCCCCTATCACGCAAAATAGGCGCAAGACGTCGAATTGCGGAAAATCGCCCGAACTACAATACAACATACTTATACATACTTAATTTTAAAACGTGATTTAATTAAAAGAGTTTGTAAACCGGAGTCAAGTTTTAAAGCAGAGGACTCAACGGACTCGAGTGTTAACCGACACTAAGTGTAAGGGACACGCACCTGCAGACTGTCCTTGCTCTCGTGGCTGAGATACGTCGACACGGTGTCGACACTGTGTCGCCGGCCGCCGTGAGAGAGCGACGCACGGGGCTCTTCCGAGTCGGTACTGTGTTGGCTCTCTAGACCAGGTTTGCTGCTGTTATGACCTGGTGAAATAAGAAGTACTTATTAGTAATTTTTTTGGGGTGTAAGGCGGAAGGCCCGGAGCTTTGACCCCGAGCTCTATACATATCTTTGAACTATTCAGTATCTAA
The DNA here is from genome assembly GCF_963556715.1 of Cydia fagiglandana. Taxonomy (NCBI): domain Eukaryota; kingdom Metazoa; phylum Arthropoda; class Insecta; order Lepidoptera; family Tortricidae; genus Cydia; species Cydia fagiglandana. The sequence goes on along the minus strand of NC_085944.1, from coordinate 414,100 downwards.
TTAGACATATGTAACTCACTGAATATATTTAAATTGTGCAGGATTTGTCTAGCTAAGCCAGGCTTCCGTTCCTTGCTCGGCGAGGCGCTGCGGCCGCTCCGGACCACAGTCTGGGGCGGGGCGGAGCGGACTGACATTGTGGACGCTAGGGACGCTAGAGAGGCCGTGGAGTGCACGCTGGATCCCGTGTGCTGTTGCGGAATATGTGTGCGGGGGGCTGGTACTGTGAACAGAATAGTTATTTGTTTTACAAGGGGGCAAAGTTGTTGTTTTACCGCTCGTGCTAATATTGATACCTGAGCAAGCGAAAGATTCCAAAATTGAACCACGAGCGTAGCGAGTGGTTCGAAAAATGGAATCTTGAGCGTTGCGTCTTTCAAAGCACGAGGGTTAAACAAAATTTGCCCCCGAGTGAAACACAAATTTTTTCACCACACCAAACCGAAGCAAATACTAAATGTAAAATATCAAACAAAATCAAACCAAATCAAATCCAAATAAATGTCATTAAATGTTTGGGTCATTCTAAGTTAAGAGGTATTAACGGTGTCCATGATACATATCCATACTTTTCTTAAACAATTTAAATTAATTATGGTAATTTCCCTTAAAAGATTGCATTTCCTCTATATACAGTTAATTTCAATTTATTAATTAATTCAGTTTTGTCACAATTGCACCTCAAACATGCAAAAGTCCCCTCCCCTGGCCTGTCCCTTTGCAGGTTTTTCAATAAATCAGTAATTTTATCCAGATGTATTTCCCATAAATCCGTTAAATGTGATATACTTCATAAACTAAAACAAATATTGACTGAAATGTTATTAATAAAATCCTTTAAACTTTTCTTTTTCATAAAAAATATTTATGTTAAATTTTGTCCCCCAGATTCTATGTCTCCTACCCTGGCCATTATGTAAATGTAAAAATATTGGGTTTATAGCTTTAATTATTGCCATTTTAATCCCAATAGAAATGCATTTCATTCAATACTAACGACCAACCCTGCGACAGTCATCTTTTGGTTCCGATTGTCAGTCATTTTGATCATTGACCTCTATACTTGACAGTGTTGTTTTATGAAAGTGGTATCTCCCCTGGTCAGTTTTATTTCAAAATTATTGATATAAATGCTTAATTGTATTTGTGTATTTACTATAGTTTATGCATAGATTATATAAATACTTTAATTTTATTATTTACAATAAATACTTGCAGAATTATATCTGATTTGACATGAAAAAGTCCCTCCCCTGGCGTCTTTCCCCTGGCGCATAATTTTCCAAAATGTATAGTGGAGGTATGAATTCTTGTTGAAATGAATAATTTGCTCGAATTTCTAAGACGGCTGATCAAAATTTCGATTTTGTTTGTTTTTAAAGAGATCAGGGGAGAGACCCTTCTCTCTTTATTACATAGAAAAAGTATGGTATCTCCTCTGGTGTTTTCTAAAATGGTAAAAAATTAAAAAAAATGACTGATTAGCTTACAAATACATATAAAAGAGTTGTTTCAATAAAAATATTGTATAATTAGATCAAAATACTAACATTTACATTGTGCCACTTCTTCATACAAGCGATTTACCTCTTAACTTAGAATGACCCATTTATCAACCAAAATCATAATTTAAAAGTCAATTCTACCAGCAAACATAAGAGAATAACTCAACATTTGCATTTGATTATTTTGCCTCACATGTGAATAAAATGCAACTTTGCTATCAGTTTTTGAAGTGCAAAGTAATCCTTTCCGAGCTGGTGTGGTGAAAACAATATTGTATTATAAAAATCTACATTATTTATCGTGGGAACACAATACGTAAAACAATATACTGGCGATAATTAAATGACCTGCTCTCGGCGGAGGGGCGGGCTGCGAGCGCGCCAGCGGGTAGGGGGGCTGCGGCGCGCGGTGCAGCACGCGCCGCGCGCCGCCCGGCCCGCGCGCCGACATGTGCCGCGGCCGCGCCGCCCAGCCGCACCACCACACCACTTCCACGCCGGAGCTCCAAGCTTCCTCTAGTTGGCATTGGAACTGAAACAAAATTACATATAAACAATTACTAAAAGAACATCGCGTAAACGCCTTCCTGCACATACTATTACTAGTACTCATATTTCATCCTGAGATAACCATCAAAGAGAATAGAAACAGAGCTCAAAGGACTGGTAACATTAAAGCCGGTGGGCAGATCTGCTACAAAGTATAAGTGTTTAAATTTTGCCTGTAGCTACACTTTAGTATGAGGGTACAAACACATACTGGTACTGGCATGAGTAAATTATACAAACACGACCGTCGATCGATAATTGACGACCGGTCTGGCCTAGTGGGTAGTGACCCTGCCTACGAAGCCGATGGTCCCGGGTTCGAATCCTGGTAAGGGCATTTATTTGTATGATGATACAGATATTTGTTCCTGAGTCATAGTTGTTTTCTATGTATTTAAGTATTTATATATTATATATATCGTTGTCTGGGTACCCGCAACGCAAGCCTTCTCGAGCTTACCGTGGGGCTTAGTCAATTTGTGTTAAAAATGTCCTATAAAAAAATAAAAAATTGACAAGAGTATGAATAAAATGTGAATAGGCTGCCAACTTTGACTGTAGACTATAGCAACTCCGTCTGTGAAGACATGCCTCGTCCGAGACATTGTAAACATGTCTATGACAAGTATACATACAAACCAAGTTACTTCGCGCGGCAATTTTCTCGCAAACATAATTATGGATTACCATCATTTACATCATTGATTGTTATTGCGTAATCCTAAAACACAAGGTTCTCTGATAGTCATTTATATATTCTGGAGGTAGCGGGATCAAACCTCAGCTCGTACCAATGAGTTTTCGGAACTTATGTACGAAATATCATTTGATATTTACTAGCCGCTGTTCAGTGAAGGAAACATCGTGAGGGAACCGGACTAATCCCAATAACGTCTAATTTACCCTCTGGGTTGGAAGGTTAGATGGCAGTCGTGTTCGTAAAAACCAGTGCCTTCGCCAAACCTCGGGATTAGTTGCCAAGCGGACCCCAGGCTCCCATGAGCAGTGGCATAACTGCCGGCCGGGACAGCGCTAGGGAGATGATGGTGATGATGACTGTGAGTACCTCCATAGGCAGTGCGGTGTAGTAGCCCTCGCGCGCGGCCCACTCCCAGCGCACGCCGCGCCCGCCCGCCGACGTGACGCTGTAGCACGCGCGCCGCACGCGGCACGTCGCCTCCGTGCCGCCTTCGCCTTCTGTAACAAATTAATGGCTTAAATCTTCTCCTTACTTGTATATGGTGAACAGGCACTCTTCCCTAAATCTATCTATCTATTTAGCCCCTTTGTTCTGAGTTAGAGTATATCTCTAAGCTCAGTGTGCCCTTGGCAAAGGGCTCCTTTAGCTCTTTCCATTGAGGTCTGTCGTGGGCCACTCTTGTCCAGTTCGGGCCTGCTGCGAGTTTGAGTTCATCCTTCCATCTTGTTCGAGGTCTCCTCTGGCTAAATATATTTATACAATTTGCGGTCAGTTCATGCCAGTATAATCAATCGACTTACCTGCTCAAAACTTATCTAATTATAATTCGGAAAATAAATTTAGATAATAATGAACAGGCTTACCAGTCTGCTAAAAAAATCATAATTTTTATCACTAGAGCATAAATAATAATGGGTGTTTGCTTTGCTACTTTTCCAAACAATAATGTCACATAGGTAGTGTAATTTAGTTAAATTAAGAATAAGAATAATTTATTGAGAATAACCTTATTTCTAATGTTACATTGAACGTGAACTTTTACTTTTTACGTTTTTTTTTTTTATTGTAATTGAATCATAGTATTGTATTAAAAAAGCCTTTTAATACGTACTATTGTTTCTAATCAACTCAGTATCTATAAAAGCAAACAGTATTGTCTGTTGTATGAGCCAGGGAAGTGCAATTGAACATTATGTGGGGACTAATTTATTTGTCCCACTTTCTGATCAATCACTTAGGCTGATAGTGTATAATATAACAGGATTGTAATAGATCCATTTCATTTTATTATTTTAAGATGCAATTATATTATATTATTAACATAGATAGTAATAAAGGTGTTTAGTTACACCAATTATGTGCTCTTTGTACATTATCAAGTAACTATTTTTAAAAAATTTAGTTTTTTTAGGCCAGTTCTCAGTTATATCTGACTGGCTTCTGCTAGAGTACTAAAATGACCTGGTTCTATTTATAGATTAACCATATTTTTCCAACCAACTGTGATTTTAGTAAAAATCCAGATTAATAGTTTACTAGTAGTACCTCGTAGTTTGCATGGTCAATCAGTGTCACTTCAGTATTTAATTTTGATGGGATATAAAAACAGAGTTTAAGTATTTGCATTGTATTAGCTGTCATAGTAAGTAGTTAAGTACTCACCACTAGCATCAGAGCTCTGTGTAAGTGTCCTCAAGTTGACATAGTGCCCCTTGAGCTCCGGGTCCGCATCGGCCAGCACCACTCGGGTCAGCTTCTTGGCGTGTGCCCTCTCTAATGTCCGTGCCACACTCGGTGTGTGTGGGATCCACTGGTCCTCGCACTGCCACTCCCACACCACCACACAGTGCACGGAAGACATTGTTAGCTTGGCATGTCCTGAAAATAAGATAGGATAAGCTTACCTTTCTGAGTTGAAACTGAGAGGGTTTCAAAAGGATTAGGAGGATGATTGACATTAATAATTGGAGAGTTTTCAACTATTTACACTGATTACTTACCTATTTAAAACTTGGCAGTAATTTCATATCAAGTTTTCTCATTTACAGAAGGCTTTGCAAGAAGTATATGAGTTAGACAGAAACTTGGATAAGAATATAAATAGGTCCCATAAACTTTAAGCCAAAGACGGTTACGCTAAGTAATGCAAGGTAAATTATGTAGTCAGAAACTGGTATGACAAGCCGCCAAACGAGTCTTATTTCTTATTTGATGAGATTATCTTTGCACCATTTTACCCACTTGCCAATCCCCTTCAAAAGCCTTCTTAAGTTAATTCAAACGACCAAAACGACTAGTAAAACACCCAAATTGATTCACTTGTACGATTTCCTGACTAACGACACACCTACGCCAACCACAAGTTCACCAGGTTCAAGAATGTTTACAAAACACGATAAGCTAAGTCAATACTCACTAGTCTTGTGTAAATACTCGATTCTTTGGTTAAACACTGGCTCTGGAGGGCTCGATTACTAATGCATCACATTTTTTTATAACAAATTCAACTAGTACCTACACGCTACTGGTCACAACCAGGCGTATGTATTGTAAACAACACAGATCGACAGCGTCTTCACCGTCACAAAACACCGACATCACCAATTAGAAGTAATTAAAACGAGCTTTATCATTGTTTAAAGCTTGTGAGTGTAAAAATAATAAATCATTCAATAAAATAAATTGAACTTACAACGAGAGGAAGTTATCAAAAACTTTACTTTTTTTTCAATAAACAAAACTGTTCTCTCTGTTCATTCCTAAGCTAACTGTGAATTTGTTCATTCCACCAATCAGATGAATGCTTTTTGATACGAGTCAATACGAGTAGTGTTCATTGCATGTTCATTGGTGGTTTTTTTTATTTTTATTGTGTACTCGTTGAAAACATGTTGAAAACGCACAAAGAAAGTTTAAAAATACTTAAAATATGGAAAAAGTGATATAAGAACAAAAGTTTTAGACATTTATCAATTATTATTTGCCAACAAATTATAAATCATGAATCAAATGATTGAGAATAAAATAAATACAAAGGCATAAATATATTTAAATTCAGTGATGGCAACACGAACAACGCCATTTTCTCAGTGTTGCCAGATGGTCACAAAAGTCACATTTTTCGTGAATTTTAGCCTTCTCGTGTGACATGTGCGTGACTTTCGATCATGAGGCAATTTTTGTGACTTTTTAAGCTAGTCGAATTTTGGACAAGTTTAATTCTGCAATTCGTATTATTTAGGAACGCAGTGAACGCACCCAAGTTGACACTTACACTGGCACTTTGACGTTACATCCACCATCACGTTTATTATAATAGTCGTGGCAAAATGAGACTTGTTACCTTGACATGACGGTGTTATTTAGTTTGATAGTATACCTAGTAGTTATCTATCCGCCTCTGGCGGCCTCTGATTCGATCGGGCAGTTTAATCAGATTGGCGAAAATTTGACTAATCTGAATACGCCTTAAATCGGAGATTGACGCCAATTTTATTTCTGATCAAATCAGTTGATTTGTTCATCCCGTCTGGATATCGCTTAAAGGCTCTCGTGATTGTTCAAAAACTGATAAGAAAGTTGCATTTTATCCACACGTGAGAGTAATCAAGTGCAAATTTTGCTGGTAGAATTGATTATTTTCAGGAACAAAAATATCAATAGATTTATGGTGATATTATATTAGTACACCTAAATAGAAAAAATGCCCCAAAAAGAAAATACTGGCGTCACAAATTGGTATTCTTGCGCCCGTACTCTGTTTTATCGGTAATATCGGTCATAATCGGCGATTTAATTCGGCGAGCCAAATTGGCGTTTGCGTCCGCACGTCCTGATTCGATCGGGCAATTTAATCAGATTGGCGAAAAATTTGCCTTAAAATTTATGAAATCGATCACAAATAGCATTAAGTATGAAAATGTGTGTTTCAAAAAGAAAAATCATATAAAGTTAGTCGATTTTTTTGTGAAACATATTATTTTCTGAATCTGAAAATCGATTTAAAGTTGGTCAAGCAGATCTTGTCAGTAGAAAAAGGCGTCAAATTTGAAAAATGTAGGCGCAAAGGGATATCGTCTCATAGAAAATTTCAATTTCGCGGCTTTTTGTACTGACAAGATTTGCTTGACCAGCTATACCTACCCATGCAATACAATAATATAAAAATGTGACTTAAGCAGCAAAAACGTGACTTTTAGGGAAACGAAACGTAACTTAGGACTCCAGAGCCCTGGCAACACTGCATTTTCTCAATACCTGTCAATGAACTGATCCGGTCCGCCGCTTGGTTTCATATTCTTGCAGAATTTCTTAAAAAAATAGTTAAGATATCAACGATTCTGCCGTTGATTTCTTCTAATCCATTCACCGCCTGTTAGTGCTGCTCAAATCCGAGATGTCCTACAACAAATGTAAGTTTACTTTGTTGAAAAGAATGCGTCATGGCATGGCTACTTTCTAAGAGACCATTTTGCCGATTGGCATTTGCTAAATTATTCTAGTTTCGTGTCTATTGGCTGTAACAAACAATGCCATTTTTTTTAGTTATTATTTTTAGCATAGTAATTGGTTTTTTGTTACCGGCCGCTGTTGCCCGGCTTTGTATCGATTTTCCCTGGTAGCTGCAGCAAAAATGGCGCCGCCATCCTTAACTAAGTCATTACATGTAATGATTTTCCACCAGATAACACACGCCATTCCGGTCGTTTCAACACCCCGGGTCAGTTCGTGCCTGCCGGAGAGGTAATTATCTTTAACTACCAGTTATTCTTAATCAGGAACAATAATGTATAAAATAACCTCATTCATGGAATAACTATTAATAAACTGCTGTATGTATGTATATGCTAACAACAGCATCTGTTGCCAGCACAAAGTGGAGCCTCCAAAGCCCTGGTACTGGCCTCACAAAGTCAACAGCCACTCTCTGACTGAGCTTCATCCTTGAGCATCTGTCTGCCATCATTGTGTGAGATGAGAACTAACACTCTTTAATCTCTTGCAATGATGCCCCCACCAATGGCACACCAAGGGTTTACCGAGTCACTAGGCCTGTGGTGAGACACTTAAGATGTAGGCGGGGGCCTCTCCGAGGGTGGCTAGGGGTTGAGAATGCATTATGATCACGAGACAAAATCTCGTGCACATACGGGGTTCTCTAGACTTAAGTAGACAAGCTAACCCAGATTCCTAGCATCTTGATAGCCCACTGAAATTGTAGTTGACAACTTTGATTGAAAACATCAACAAATGAGTTGAATTTTCAATATTAAATGCAAAAAAACTGCTGCAATTTCATTGGGTAAAAGACATGATAGGAATATGGAAGGTTTGGGCGATGCAAGATCACCCTTTGGTATGACTGTGGATGTATGAAATTTCTCATTAATTATTCTAACCTTCCTCGCTCCTCTTTAAAGATGAAATGACATCTTTATCATCCCCTTTGCCTGTTTTCATTTCACAACTTCACAAAACATCTGTTAAAAATTAGTAGGTATAAGACTTTGTTGTGTAGTATGTCCGGTATTGTGAGAGTGAAATGTACACTGAACTGAATATAATATTAGTTGCTCCTAACGTAATAGCAATTTGTTCATGAAAATATTTATAACAATGAGATTTGTAATATAATGTGATAATTTCATTAAGTACTTACATGTCAAATTACTCTTTCTGAAGATCAAAGGGATCCCACAATAGCATCTTCCAAGCATGGTTGTTTAGTCAACTATATGGCTGCTGCTCGACCAACATTGGCACAAGTGCGCAGCAACATTCCATAGCGCTGACTAGACGCTGACGATCAAAAGACGCTAGTGTGGGGGGTCTCTGAGTGGTATATAAGGGTAGGATATGAAAGGTGGATATTAGTTAATCTACCTGACAGTCATACATGTGTGAAGCATGTCTGTATGTGTGTGTGTGAATGTGTGAGGGTGGACGGCATCGCCTGACGGCTGTGTGTGCCAGCTGGCGGGAGGCGCGGCGCCGGGCGGCGGGGCCCAGCGACAGCAGCACACCAACCCCAATCTCGCTGTTGGAGTAAGTAGCTTTCTACCATTATTCATGATATCAGCCAAAAGGGAGGATGTTTCATGACAAATATTGTCATTTGATTGTAGAATAAGAAAATATACTTAAGTAAACTTTTACGAGTAATGAGAAATTAAAACCAAAATATTACTTTGCTAATCCGCGTAAAAGATAACGCGCTAGTCAATCAATGCTAACTCGTTCCCTCGTTCTCGGTAACATGTTCCCCTCCCAATCTCCCATCCCATCCCCATCCATCCTCGCCTCCCATCGCTGCGGTGGGAGGGTGGGAACATTAATTGCATGTAAAAAATATGCAAGTAAGTATAATGGGGTTAGTATTGATTGACTAGCACGTTATCTTTTACGCGGATTAGCAAAGTAATATTTTGGTTTTAATTAATATGGATTCCCGCAAAGTAACGCCTGATTCTATTCACTAGTAATGAGAAAGGCTAACCATAGTAGAAATCAATTGTTTAAGGAATCTCAAAAGAGTCATAAAGGTTTATTTGATTGGTTTATGTATTGTAAGATTATTTTTTAACGAGTAGAATTCGTGATTCTCGTTTATTCAATAATAAATAAGACTTTCGAAGAGACGTCAACAAATGTTAACTGAAGCACAGAACGCAAATGTCGATTTGCCAGCCATAACTAAATTAACTTATAATTGAATTTTGATGCTCGCTCGTCTTGCTCGCAATGGCGACAGTGGGAAGCAAGGACAAAAGTGATTATTCAGCCTTGTCGAAAGTGTGGTCTAACATATTTATGTACGGTGTGCAGCAACCATTCAACCAGCAGTCGTTCACGCCGGCCCCGCAGCCGCCGCTGCCGCAGCAGCCCCGCCAAGCTCAACAGCAGAACTTGCAGAATGTGCCCATTCAACCACAGGTCCGTACTTACAAAAACACTCTTATCTTAACTGACCATCAGTGGACCACAGAGGCTGAGATGGGAGCCAACTAATAACATTGGTTATAATCCGCACAACTTCTCGGCTCTGCTGGATTACAACCTCATGACCTCACTTCTTCCTCAGTGGAAAGGCAGCCTAAATGTAAGGCCTGAGTGGACGCTCGAGTTGAGCGTGCAGCCAGGGCGGGGCGTGCGGCGTGCATGTTAAACAAATGCAAACGTATAGGAGCGGCCTTAGTGCACTGCTCAAAGCACTTGAGCCTGACGCCACGCTCCCTGCCCCGCCGAACGCTCCGCTTCGAGCGTCCACTCGGGCCTTAAACTAAACCTAGGGCCACGAAACGCATGCTCCTGACGCCCTGAGCGTGGCCGAGGCATACGTCTTGCAATAATTCTTAGAAATTATCAGTGAACAGTGTTAGCAAATCCAATTGGTTAAAACCGTCTTTCAAACTAACTTTGCTGTACTTATTGTGAATTTATACACCTATAAATATGTTATGATTGAAGCCATCATGTTTTAAATGCAGAACTCCACGGACGTGGAGATGAAAACTGAACCAGGGACTGAGGGGAACAATGAGGGCGGCAACGGCGCCGGTGGCGGCCGCCCCCACTGGATGAAGAACAAGTTGGGAGGAGGTGAGTCTCCACATGGTCGTTAACAGAACACCTGGAGATGACGTCTGAGCCTGGCACGGGAGGGAACAGTGAGGGTGCCTATACCTTAGAGAACAAGTTAGGAGGTGGTAAAAATACTGGTTTATATACACAACAGTGTAAGCACCATAAAGGGCCCGGCTCCACTAGTGCGTTGCGTAGTATTGTTCTATTGCAACCGTCGTCGTATGTGTACAGTCGACGTCAAAGATATGTTTACACTTTTGCACCTTACTCCTTTGTATTTGTCGCCAAATGTAACCATATCTTTGACGTTGACTCTATGTTCACATATTTTTTATGACATGCTCAATTAAATGCGTTGCGATGACGCGACGTGACGCGACGCAATGCAATTCACCAGTGGGCTCTCTAACATAACACTTTCGCGTTTTGAGCACATTATTTCCAATGGGTCTGCCGCGTATTTATTTTGTTTATTTACCTTTATTTCGACGCGCGAAACGTTTGAACCGTGGCAGTTGTATGGCGACCGATGTACGCAATGGAATGCTTATGATTGTTTTAATTAACAGTGAAGAAGGTGTCTAACAAGGAGCGCCGCCGCCGCCAGAACGAGACTCTGCGCAAGCTGCTCACGCCCAAGAACGCGCTCATGGTGCTCAACGAGATGATGCCCAACGAGCAGCTTGCCACGGTAATAAATTATATTTTATATTTTACCCTTTTTCAGGTCACTTAGAATGTTTTACAAACTATTTAAGACACAAAACAATCGAATCTAAATCGAACCTTAAATCATAATATTAAGGTTCATAATCCAATTGACACGTAAGATCGATCGAGAAAACGCGTTAACCCAATGAAGAACGGGAAGGCCCAACCCAATGCTTTAAAATTATGAACCTACTGTTTTGGCCCACAATGCAGGCTTGTTCAATGTAATCCGGCAAGAATAAAAAATCCGCTACACTTCTAGTTAATACTTGGATTTTTTTATGAAGAATATTTCGATATGTTTCATAAATTGGCAGTATGCAGAATGTCTTTGTTTCGGATTGAATGGAAAGATTTATTCACTATACCTGTAACATTCAAGTAAACTGCTGGTTTTTGTCATCAGCAATTTAAAGTAGAGGCGGCGGGCAACCAATTCTACAAGCCGGCCAACCAGCAGAGCTTCTGTGCGGATCTCACCCTCGATGGCAACGTTTACAAGGGATATGGTCAGTATACAGGGTGGAAAGGCACGACGATCCTTTCCGCAAAAGGGGGATTGTTTAGCCTAAGCTCTATATTTTCTCCATAGAAACTATGTTAATATGGGCAACCGTTTCTAAATTATGCCCTTTTAAACATCCGTGCAAAAAACTACTTTGTTCTAACCCTAACAGGTGACAGGGTCAATGAACTTACTTGTAAACAATCAGTATACGACAGGAAATTATGCTAATTTGTTGGTTAGATCATTCTTAGGTCTGCTTACAACACGGTAAGTATCGTTGCAGGATTTTCGCTTTCTTAGTGGTTCCACTTGTTTAATACTTGAATGAAGTAGTTATGTTATTCCTTAATATTAATAATACTAACCACAACATTGTTTACAACGACAGTCCAAATGACATTGACAACCACTCAAAAGTACGCAATCGTCTTATAAATATCTCTGGATTCCTTCACTGATAAAAAGGTTTTAGTTTCCGTTTCACAAAATTATTTTCGAATAATTGGAAACTATCTAAAATAATAAAAAAATACAAGTAGGTTGTGTTACTTGTGTAGGATGCACCAAATGAACTTGCAAAAATGAAATACTAAGAATAAATCAAGAATCTCTGGTTGTCTGGAAGAGATCGCTCTTTAGCGATAAGACCGCCTGTTGTTGCTTAGTTTTTTTTTTTATGTTTGTTAATTTGCTGTATTCAATCATTGTGCACAATAAAGAATATTATTATTATTATTAATAAATACTTCTTAAATACCTAACTAACAAACCTTGCGTGGTAGGAAATAGACAAGACGTCTGATGTTTGAAATTAAATTGTCATTGAACTTTACTTATCTAATGTCATATTCTTCAATTAAAAATGCCGTTGTTAGATGCTCGTGGTTATTTAAATTTGTGGGGCTGTGTAAAAGATATGGTGTACCAAACGGAATGTGAAACTGCGGACGAAATGAGACATTAAAGGCTAATTGCTGCTTTTGACAATCTGCGGAGGAAATGACTAAGAGCATATAGGTACACTATCGCATGGGCAATGTGCGCGGGCTCGGGTGCGGGCTGCGGCGTACATTATTAAGACACGGAGGAACATTTGAACACCGTATGTGAAGAGAAGATAGTGTTAAATATTGGCAAAAAGTAATTATCTAAGAAAGTAAATTTGTCATTTATGCGTCATTCATACATCAGTGCGATTCTGTCAACGATCGGAAAAAAGCGTAAAGTCCCGAGCTTTCCCGACGGAGATCCTTAATCTAGCCGTCATGTGCACATGCTATAGGGTTATCACCACAATTAAAAAGTAGAAAATTTGGTATTTTTATTTTTTACTCAATTAACGATTCTTAGCATTACCAATCTGCTCTGTATCACTTAAACGACCTAATACTTCCGGGAAGGATCGTCGTGCCTTTCCACCCTGTATATGTACATTGTTAATTTATATGCATTGTTTCATGAATGAATGTTTGTGCATTACATTTTGTTTCTAACAAGCAAAGCTAATTGCTATCTAAATTACAAGACCGGTTTATCTGACGAACCTTTACATCATTTTAAACATCTGGTGGGTGGTGCATAGCAACATTAGCAACTTATACCTACCTAGAGTAAAAATTGATAATTTCATGTGGCATGCGATTGCTTTCATTTCATTTCCAGTGTTTAAAAATCCAGCTTTATTTTACAGCAGATCTTGGGCATTAGCTCTATTTAATAAACCCCCATTGTTTTTGTAACTAAATGTGTATATTGTGTACAGGCGAGAACAAGTTGTCTGCGCGTAACGCGGCCGCCGAGAAGGCTATCCGTGACCTCATCATCAAGCGCATGGCCAAGGTGTTCGCCAACGATGCCTCCAATGCCTCCAATGCCGCCAATGCCGCCAATGCTGGTAAGTATACAAGAAAAATGTTACAATGCTACGGAACAATTCATTTTTATCATCATTAATTTCATTTAATATTAATTCCTAATTTATACCTTAAACTTGACACTAACAGTGCCTACCCCTTATAAATTAGAAATTATTTATCGTTTACCGTGAGTACAATAATATGGAATACAATGTTATACACATACAGTCACAACGGCAACCCATATTGGGTAGGTAAACAATATTATGTTACTATTATATTCATTAAAATGTTGACATTGGACAACTCTCTTTAAGTTTTAAGCCCGACTTTACTATACAGAAAATGCTGATTCTGCAGAGGGTGACAACGCGAACGGCGAGACCGAGGAGACGCTGCCCATGATCCAGCTGGCGTCGTTCGCTCTCCACAAGCTGTTCTCCGAGTGGGAGTACGAGGGAGTGAAGGTGCCGCAGCTGAAGCCTACTGGCCAGCAGGGGAACAGCGTGAGTTGATATTTTATTAAAATTTACGTACAAAATCTTGACCTATCTCCGAAACTACTATGTCTAAAATAAAAAAAAACAATATAGTTCTTTACCATGCCAGGAAAACCTATTAGAAATGTGCAGTCAAGCGTGAGTCGGACTTATGCACGGAACCCTAGAGACGCGAGTCCGACTCTCACTTGGCCGGTTTTTTGACACTAAAAAGTCTGGAAGATTTATGTAACTTCATATTTAAAATATGTAAATGTGCTTTCGTGCGCGGCGTGTACAGTCGCCATCGGCCAAGGTGCTCACAAATATCTAAACACGCTTCTATTGTAAAGGCGTTGAGAGTGCGTGTTGAGATATTTTTGAACACCTCGGCTCCGCGCTCCTATATATCTGACGGCGACTGTATTCGTAGGTACATATACCTAGTTTATTTGTGCGAACAAATAGGAGCTAAATCTTATGCACGAATGATAACAAAATGTCATAATTTTGATATCAGACAAAGTTCGAAGTGTCCTCCTTGTGTTCAATTTCTCTCAATATATTTCCCCCCGCAGACATCAGAATCTATGGAGTGCATCGCCCCCCCTCCGCCCAAGCCGAAGCCGCCCATGAAGCGCAAGGAGCTGCCCCCCAACGCGGCCACGCTGCACCCCTGCATGCTGCTCACGTACATGCGGCCCGGCCTGGAGTACCGCGAGCTGGCCATCAGCGGCGACAAGCCGCAGACCATGCTGTTCACTATGGGCGTCGATGTAGACGGTGCTACGTACATCGGTAAAGGTGAGTACGACTGATAATACTGTATATATTGTGAGGGGGCAGGTAGAGGAGCCTCACGGGGATGATGGGAATGAAAGTCAGGATCCAGAGCGATGAGGGGTATTTAATATTTAAATAAAAAGGCACCTGTAACAATACAGGTTACGTGTTAACAGATGGGTATGTATAAAAACACTTTCGTAACTCAGAAGGTTAGAAATCAAATAACTTACAATATGTGCCTTGGTGATGATGTAGATATATATCTGGAAGGTGTGCAGGGCCACAAAACGAGCACTATACTGAACTGCACGCACTTATGAATTATTACGTTTACTAATAAAAATCACACTTAAACGGTCGTGTTTAGAAACTTGGGAAGTACAGTCCGTTAGATAAAATGATGTTTATCGATCAAAGTATGTGATCGAACTGAAAATAAAAATCATTGAATGGAATTTGGAATAGGATTTGAATTTCAAAAGGGAATTTAGAATTTGTATGGTGCCAGAAATAGTATGAAGGTCGATAGTGTAACGCTTCGTTACACGCACCGTTACATATATAGGTTATATCACAATTGAATAAGGTTCAAAATGCTCTAAGCGTTATTTAGTCATTTCTTTTCGGGCGGTAAGTCGTTATGACTCGGTATGATGACGCCACATGTTCGTGAATGTCAGCTGCCGCTCCGTTGGTAGATTGATTTTTAGGGTTCCGTACCCAAAGGGTAAAACGGGACCCTATTACTAAGACTTCGCTGTCCGTCCGTCCGTCCGTCTAGCTGTCACGAACCGTGATAGCTAGACAGTTGAAATTTTCACAGATGATGTATTTATGTTGCCGCCAATACAACAAATACTATAAAAACAGAATAAAATAAAGATTTAAGTGGGGCTCCCATACAGCAAACGTGATTTTTGACCAAAGTTAAGTAACGTCGGGCGTGGTCAGTACTTGGATGGGTGACCGTTTTCTTTTTCCATTTTTTTCTGTTTTTTTTTTTGCTTTATGGTACGGAACCCTTCTTGCGCGAGTCCGACTCGCACTTGCCCAGTTTTTGTTTTATGTTTGAGCGGATTCCATCTCTCAACCTAGTTTGTTCACGTTCTGTGAAGTGTCTTAATAATATGTCCCCCTTAAAACCTTCTTCCTTTAAGACTTATAATCAGGGTAAAACTACAGGGCTTTTTCCCTATGAGGAGGCGATATAACGTGAGCCTGGTTGAAATGCACGAAAGTTGAAATTGGGCTGGAGCCGCGCACGTCAATTGAAGACTTTTGTCAAAGGTGTAAGACTTGTGTGTTGTTTCAGCGTCGAACAAGAAAGAAGCCCGCCGCGCGGCCGCGCGCGCCGCCTGCGCCGCGCTCTTCAACGTCACGTTCCCCGACGCGCCCGCCCCGCCCGCGTCCGCCCCGCCGCTGCAGCAGTAGGCTGCCCGAGCCCTCCTCTAGGGCAGTAACACGCCGCCTGCGCCGCGCTCTTCAACGTCACGTTCCCCGACGCGCCCGCCCCGCCCGCGTCCGCCCCGCCGCTGCAGCAGTAGGCTGCCCGAGCCCTCCTCTAGGGCAGTAACACGCCGCCTGCGCCGCGCTCTTCAACGTCACGTTCCCCGACGCGCCCGCCCCGCCCGCGTCCGCCCCGCCGCTGCAGCAGTAGGCTGCCCGAGCCCTCCTCTAGGGCAGTAACACGCCGCCTGCGCCGCGCTCTTCAACGTCACGTTCCCCGACGCGCCCGCCCCGCCCGCGTCCGCCCCGCCGCTGCAGCAGTAGGCTGCCCGAGCCCTCCTCTAGGGCAGTAACACGCCGCCTGCGCCGCGCTCTTCAACGTCACGTTCCCCGACGCGCCCGCCCCGCCCGCGTCCGCCCCGCCGCTGCAGCAGTAGGCTGCCCGAGCCCTCCTCTAGGGCAGTAACACGCCGCCTGCGCCGCGCTCTTCAACGTCACGTTCCCCGACGCGCCCGCCCCGCCCGCGTCCGCCCCGCCGCTGCAGCAGTAGGCTGCCCGAGCCCTCCTCTAGGGCAGTAACACGCCGCCTGCGCCGCGCTCTTCAACGTCACGTTCCCCGACGCGCCCGCCCCGCCCGCGTCCGCCCCGCCGCTGCAGCAGTAGGCTGCCCGAGCCCTCCTCTAGGGCAGTAACACGCCGCCTGCGCCGCGCTCTTCAACGTCACGTTCCCCGACGCGCCCGCCCCGCCCGCGTCCGCCCCGCCGCTGCAGCAGTAGGCTGCCCGAGCCCTCCTCTAGGGCAGTAACACGCCGCCTGCGCCGCGCTCTTCAACGTCACGTTCCCCGACGCGCCCGCCCCGCCCGCGTCCGCCCCGCCGCTGCAGCAGTAGGCTGCCCGAGCCCTCCTCTAGGGCAGTAACACGCCGCCTGCGCCGCGCTCTTCAACGTCACGTTCCCCGACGCGCCCGCCCCGCCCGCGTCCGCCCCGCCGCTGCAGCAGTAGGCTGCCCGAGCCCTCCTCTAGGGCAGTAACACGCCGCCTGCGCCGCGCTCTTCAACGTCACGTTCCCCGACGCGCCCGCCCCGCCCGCGTCCGCCCCGCCGCTGCAGCAGTAGGCTGCCCGAGCCCTCCTCTAGGGCAGTAACACGCCGCCTGCGCCGCGCTCTTCAACGTCACGTTCCCCGACGCGCCCGCCCCGCCCGCGTCCGCCCCGCCGCTGCAGCAGTAGGCTGCCCGAGCCCTCCTCTAGGGCAGTAACACGCCGCCTGCGCCGCGCTCTTCAACGTCACGTTCCCCGACGCGCCCGCCCCGCCCGCGTCCGCCCCGCCGCTGCAGCAGTAGGCTGCCCGAGCCCTCCTCTAGGGCAGTAACACGCCGCCTGCGCCGCGCTCTTCAACGTCACGTTCCCCGACGCGCCCGCCCCGCCCGCGTCCGCCCCGCCGCTGCAGCAGTAGGCTGCCCGAGCCCTCCTCTAGGGCAGTAACACGCCGCCTGCGCCGCGCTCTTCAACGTCACGTTCCCCGACGCGCCCGCCCCGCCCGCGTCCGCCCCGCCGCTGCAGCAGTAGGCTGCCCGAGCCCTCCTCTAGGGCAGTAACACGCCGCCTGCGCCGCGCTCTTCAACGTCACGTTCCCCGACGCGCCCGCCCCGCCCGCGTCCGCCCCGCCGCTGCAGCAGTAGGCTGCCCGAGCCCTCCTCTAGGGCAGTAACACGCCGCCTGCGCCGCGCTCTTCAACGTCACGTTCCCCGACGCGCCCGCCCCGCCCGCGTCCGCCCCGCCGCTGCAGCAGTAGGCTGCCCGAGCCCTCCTCTAGGGCAGTAACACGCCGCCTGCGCCGCGCTCTTCAACGTCACGTTCCCCGACGCGCCCGCCCCGCCCGCGTCCGCCCCGCCGCTGCAGCAGTAGGCTGCCCGAGCCCTCCTCTAGGGCAGTAACACGCCGCCTGCGCCGCGCTCTTCAACGTCACGTTCCCCGACGCGCCCGCCCCGCCCGCGTCCGCCCCGCCGCTGCAGCAGTAGGCTGCCCGAGCCCTCCTCTAGGGCAGTAACACGCCGCCTGCGCCGCGCTCTTCAACGTCACGTTCCCCGACGCGCCCGCCCCGCCCGCGTCCGCCCCGCCGCTGCAGCAGTAGGCTGCCCGAGCCCTCCTCTAGGGCAGTAACACGCCGCCTGCGCCGCGCTCTTCAACGTCACGTTCCCCGACGCGCCCGCCCCGCCCGCGTCCGCCCCGCCGCTGCAGCAGTAGGCTGCCCGAGCCCTCCTCGAGGGCAGTAACACGAAAAAGATCCACTTTACACAATAGTCGGACGCCATTTTACTCGGAAATATTACTTTGAAACGAGCCCACGCTTCTCAATAACGGCGACAATACCAATATGCATATTAATATTATTATTTTTGTTTATGCCGCTTTAATATATGAACATTAATATTGAAAATTAGTAATACTTCATAAGAGATGTCTGTACAATTTGAATAAATAGGTATATAGTAATGTGGGCAACTATTTTGTAGATTGGATCAGTTTTACGCCCGACCCGTGAAGCCCACATATTATATTATAAAATTCATTCTCTCTGTATATCTGTGTATGGAAAAACTTAAAGTTATATTCAGTAATTCTTCTAAATATTAATATTCACACCACTAATGACCCAGAGTATGAATCTCGTGAGTTTTCATTAGTTATTGGTAACAAGATTTATCAACTATCATATTTCTAATTTAAATATCAAATTGCACGGTACACAGTACTTATGTATATATGGGGATATAGGTGAACATCGCGTAGCACGATAACGCAAGAGAGGATTTTAGGAAAAAAATGACTTGAAAATGTGATGAAAAAAGTGGATGAGATATATTGAGTATTCGTGTATTCATCTCTAATTGATGTCATTAAATTAAATATACAGAATAGATATAAATTAACACATTCATTGCCAACATTTTTGTACCGCTACGCTCGTACCCAATTCCAGCGTTTTCCAGCTTTGTAGAGGAAAGCGACTACGAACAGAGAAGTTCTCATCACGCAATGTGTTTAGTAAATCCTTTCATCAAAATATACTTTAAATTGTCATGATACCTCTATATTGTATATTTAAATTACTGCAAAATATGCATGATCAATGTTATGTATTATTTTTTTAACCCGACTAGACCAAATAAATATTAATCAACTAATCTTTAAAATCTGTAGTTATCTGTGGACTTCAATTTATTTTTATATAGCTATAAGTAGTCATTAAGAGTATTGGTTAAGGTAGACGAAGTAAGTCTACGTGAAATCGTTAGATAGCTACTTTAGACTAGCTAGTTCATCTTCCTAAGAGTAGCTGTACACTTAACACATTGTCGGCTAATGACGTCTATTTCTTAGCCTTTCCATCGCCCGCATATACAATAAGCCGTAAAAGCATGAGAGTTACCTTTGCGACTGCATGTTTGGTTTTGAAAGGGTTAAGTATAACGCCTGGCAATGCGTTAAAACTTGTAATGAGTACATGGAAATAAATGAATGTATTCAAAACCTTATTTTACTTGCACCCACATACTATCTGTAACCCACGGATTTAGTACTCTACACACAACCTACACATAAACATAAATTCTTGATGACATTTAGACTTTTTATAAACATGGAGGCCTTGGTAATTTTTTCCTTCGTATATGACATTTTTTCGGTTATAATATATTTATATATACGGTTAAAATATATTCATATAAAGTAATCTAAAAGTAGAAATTGTATGTAATTATTGTATGTCGGAAAACCAGATATTTTTTCAAAAATTTGCCAAGGAAATATGACATTTACTTGTTGGCAATAATCAACGTAATTTTACACAACACCCAAGGTGTGTGTGTACAAGACGACTGTGCTTTGTAACCTTATGTGAGATCATTGGCGCATTTAATATTTTTTTTACTTTTTATTGTTTGGGGCTATGAATCGTAGCCGAAGATGGAATCAATAAAACCAAAGTGTGGACATCATACGTTTAATAACCTCAAATTGTACTTAATGGACAAGTCATCACAAATGTGGATACATCTACGTACGAAACAAAACAGACGGCCTTTTACACCTTTCCCTCGAATCATCGAAGTTTGTGCACAAACTTAAAGTACGGACAACAGAACAGACGAAACAGTACCACACTCTACACTACGCTATCAGTCTTGCGGTTGACGTGCGGCCACCGTTAGTCTAGTCAACGAGGATACTGAGACTGACAAGAATTCTCCCGTTTCACAATTGGCAAAATAGAAAATAGGTACGTATAGAATGTTTTGTAGGCTAGCTACTTAGGCTATGCTATTATAGTCTTGACATCAGAAACGCGCAGGCACAATCCACCTGATGATGCCGACATGGTTCCCAGCTTCACCTGCCACAAATGCGGTCGCAAATGCCGGTCCCGCATTGGCTTATACAGCCACTAGAGACGTTGTTCCTCGCTTACAGACGCTGCATAAATCATCTGTCAAGATGCTAAAGGCCTGAATGATGGGTGAGATTAGATACAGAATCTATCTATATAAAATTGTTATTTTAATATATAGGTAATACCAGCCTAAGCCGGCTCATGCTCTGCCTAAGCTTAAATGTTGAAATGAAACAGACCTGTACCGTAAGTCTAAAAACCTACCTAATTAGTTTATTTTGCACATGTAAGCTAAAGAAAGTACAGGGTATAAGTGGCATCTAGGTTTAGAACCAATTTTTTTGTAAAAACCCACTGTCAGTAGAAAAAGGCGCGAAATTTAAATTTTCTATGGCAGGTTACCAGGCAGCTACGAAATTTTTAGGGTTCCGTACCAAAAGGGTAAAACGGGACCCTATTACTAAGACTGCTGTCCGTCCGTCTGTCACCAGGCTGTATCTCACCAACCGTGATAGCTAGACAGTTGAAATTTTCACAGATGATGTATTTCTGTTGCCGCTATAACAACAAATACTAAAAACAGAATAAAATAAAGATTTCAGTGGGGCTCCCATACAACAAACGTGATTTTTGACCGAAGTTAAGCAACGTCGGGCGGGGTCAGTACTTGGATGGGTGACCGATTTTTTTGCCTTTTTTTGCATTATGGTACGGAACCCTTCGTGCGCGAGTCCGACTCGCACTTGCCCGGTTTTTTTAATTTGCCGCCCTTTTCTACTGACAAAGTGGGCGTGCCAGAGCATATTAACTGCCAATTTTTTTTCTAAAAATGCCAAAAACGAGCAAAAGAAGGATTGTCAGATCCCTGCTCCATGTTGACTATATACATACATACTAAACATTGAAACATAGTCAAGCTTACTGAGTAAAAACAATATCGATCTACAAATAAAACAGTATAAAACAACGGAAACAACGAACAACTTAATGTACAGAGGTATTCCTTATAATACTTGAGTTGGCTACGCCTTAGCGTATTGTAGGTTTATAATAAGTCTGGAGTTTGTACCTAGAACTACGAGTATTATTTGAGGAAAGTCGGGCAAGGAAATACGACTCATACTCCGGTGATTCTCTTTAATTCTTAGATGGGTATATATAAGGGTGTCAGATATTAATTACCTACCTACACAAAATTGAAGCTTATCGCTTTGAATCATTATGGGATGCCCTAAAGGGCTTATAAGTAGCAATTCCCTTGCATTGGAATTCTCCCAAACAAGACACAACATAAAACCCACATTAACACAGTTGGCAACTAAGCCTATGACGGTCAGGTTTCAAGGTTCGGCCCAATGCAAGGACCATAACCTAGTCCATGGCCCAACGCCAATCTGACTTAGGTAGTGGCACAAAACAATTTGGTTAGATACCAATCGCTGGGTACCAATTGTCTTCTACACGGTGGGCACCTATCAAGGTTGCAGTGGTCGGAAGCCTCATTGGCAACCGTGTACCTACACCTACTTAGTAGCCTCATTAAAATATGTCACAGCTATATGCTATGTAGGTATGTATAAGTACGTGAAAACTCCAGTCTTAATATAAGCTTCTTGAGTGTAATTAATCAATAGAAGAATTGGACGTTACAGATCCCTAAGTTATCCTACGACGAGGCTTACTGCCAACGCTAGAAGTACTCAATAGCGTAAAACGCGTTAAAATACCCTTCACCCTTTAAGAAAATTAACACAACAATATTTACCTAACTGAAGTTTGGACATGCAACACGTCATGAAAAGAAAACGCGTTTTACACTCTTGAGTCGCTAGAAGTATACCTACAGTGCTTCTGCATTAGGAGTTGCTTTTTGACGGCTACCTACCTTATGGATTTGGTAGATTTTTTAGAAACCGCGTGAAACCCGCCGGTGAACGCCGCCGCGTTCATACGTTTTACACCTTATGTTAACTAATTAATGACACAACAAACATCAAAAATAGCAACTCCAATGCTTGCACTCGATACATCTCAAAAACTTCACTTACAAGAAAAATATATTTAAGTCTAGCACAAAGAACGGACGAATCTACAACAGCCTGTAAGTCCAAAGGGACAGGGGGCTTTGGAGTCGAGCCACATGGGGGGGTTCTCGACCCCCCACCAGTAGTAAATGTAGCTGGGAATCTCCTCCATTGCGTTGAGCGCTCCGAGCGCGGCGTTCCCCTAAATCGTGCAGCTCGATATCCCCCGCGCCTACTCCTGAATCTGGTGTCAATGCTGCCAACGCTCGAACGTCAGGCCCTAAGTAGTGAGGATTACAAAACCCAAGCGATGCCCCTGATAGTCTATTAACTCGCTCAGCACTAGCGTAATCTGATGTTGACAGCTCACCCTCCTCGTCTTCGGTAGTAGTCACGTCTTTACTAAACCTGACTGATGCAGACTTAGGAATCGCCACAACTTTCGGCGTATCGAGGCGTCGCATTTGAACGTCATCTTTCTTGCGCATGCTCTCTATTTCACGCTTCATATCTTCCTCTTCATCGGAGTCTAGATAGACTAGCTTAGCTGCCTCAATAGGGGATAAAACTGGGGTTGGAAGGACCATATCGGCGAAATCTGGCACTGAGATAGGTTCTCGAGAGATATCAGAACGGAAGCGTTCGGCCTCGTCAGCTTCCTTCGGGCCGGCATCGCTCGAGCGTTCTATGACGTATGAGGAATGGGATTTCGATAGCTGGGAGTTGGCTAAGCTTTCCGTGGAGTCTTGGCCTAGGGCGGAATAACTACAGCGGGCGGCTCGTCGCATATGTATGGAAGATAGTCGGGAAAGTTCCTTGAGAAGACTTGCGGGGGGGTCTGGACGGGGTGCGACAGGGGTAGGTGCTGGGGCGGAACGGATTCGACGTGGGGCGCCGGGCACGAGGAGCGCGCAGCAGTCCACGCGAGGTGAGGGCCAGTTTACGCTCTGGACGATGCGCTCCCATGTCTCCGTCGCTGGAAGATTAAAGACAAATTATAGACAGGAAATATATATGAAAACCTAATCATGAAGCTTAATGTTTACTGTTTATCTAAATAGTGAGATTTAGCGATATGTAACAGGATGACAAAATATTGAGCTCTTTTTGATAGATGCATAATTATTTGGAAAAATTCGAATTGAGCTTTCTCAAAGATTTATGAACGCTGCCCTGGAGGGATCGGTGAGTTCTTTCACTAGCTTTGTCGTAGAGTATTTAAAAGTAGTAGGTGCAGGTACGTATACATACCGAAGTGAAACCTCCACAACTCGTTACAGGCATGACCGTCAACTTCCCCTCCAAAGATGTAAAGATGGGCTCCGGCGCGCAGCCCCGCGTGGCCGACGCGCGCGCCCGGCCAGCCGCGGGAGCCGCGCGCGGGGCGCACTGCCGTCCATACTCGGGACACTGGAAAACAAATATTTTCCTAGAAAACTTCGCCTGTTTCATTTACCGAGGGAGAGCGAACGCGAGTAAGGCATCTCTGTTTTAGTTAAAAAAAATACCTACGATATGGTGCGAAGTGGAGAAGGAATAATCGGAAACAACCCTAGGATCCAAAAGTAGTACCAGAGGGTTAAAAAATATTATCGACTATAATTAATGGAGGAGAAGTAGATGTTCTTTCTTACTAGTGTCATAATGCCACAAATCAGCACAAGCTCTCAAATCGCTCTGTCCTCCATGCACGTAGAGCCTTGCATCGTGCAGGGCAGCCGCATGCCGGTGCCGGGCCGGGCCCGCATTGGCTGTTCGTACTTGGTGCCAGGATTCCGATTCTGTAACAAAAATAAGGGTGAATACCGTAAGGTTAACAAAGGTTTTTGACCAGCTGTGCTTATGTTTATAAAACTTACCATAGTGAAAAGCCCACAGTTCATTAGTAGACCCCCTCAGATCCTTATAACCACCAAAGACCAGCAGACAATCCTTCAACGCATGAGCAGAATGTCCACGTCGGCCTCTAGGTCCGGCCCCTCCGCCACGGGCTCGTGGGCCTCGGCGTCCAGGGGGCGCCGGTTGGCCGGGCAGCTTGCGCCATGAACCGAGCTGGAATGACAAAATAAACCGAGTGAAAATCTTTGAAAATCCGTAGTACGTGTTGGGTCCCGGAACTAGATGCAATGAAAAGTGGCGATTGTAAATAGTTACCTCTGTGTCATACACCCAAAGTGGCGTATCGCCCAGCGCACCAGCTTCGCCACCGAAAACATAAAGCTTGTTGCCGTGTGCGGTGCAAGAGTGTTCTTGTAAGGATGGCGGTGGCTCGCCGCGACATGCTAGACGCTCCCATTCTCCTGTGGCTGTAACAAAAGAACAATCACTGTTGTAATCTTATAAAATAATCTCTAATCATTACGGATTTCTCTACACACTATTGTGCATCCTGTTAAAAAGAGTTAGAACATTGAGTAATCTGAACGGGAACTTTCTTAGTGGAAACTTGCATGAGAATTTTCTGCAACTTCCGCATCCTATAACTAAGCCAAGATACGACTAATAGCATTCTCAATGACGGCTCTTTATAAACGAACAAAATAATACTCACTTTAATAAGACTCTCGTAATTCTAAAGCATAAATATAATTGCAAGGCCGGCATCTCGGTTCAGTCGCCGTTACTAATGACATCGTTAGGATTTGTGCCTCCGCTGACTCGTGTGATGTCTTTATTTATCCTACTTCCCATTTATCAAATACGGAAAATGTTTTTATTATTCGTAAAGCGATCTCTGTTCAGTTTTATGGATTTTTTAAAGCTGATTTTCAGCAGGATTCACATTACGAGATAGACCATAATATCTGAATCTGATTTTTATATTAGGTACCTATAGGTATTTTCATGTCGATGTTAAGTATTGTCGATGTAGAGCATAATTATTTTCCATCGTATGTTCACGGAAACGTACGAACGTGTCTTGCTATTTCAGTCAATCTCGGTACAAAAAGTACTGATGTCGACTGAAATAGCATGAAAAATACGAACGTTTCCGAGAAAATACGATGGTAAACAATTATGCACTACATCTGTACATTCTGTACCTAAATGTGAATTTTTCAAATTTCTTTCTTAGCTGTAGTGAAAACGAGTTTTATCTTCGTTTTGATTGGTCGTCGATTAACTTCCTCTTTCCTCTGCTAGCTATTCTGTAAATACAGTTATACTAAATAGCCTATTATTAAGTATTAAACTACTGAAACTCAGATACAATAGACACACAAAGAGGCAGCGCGAAGCTAAACTGAGTCAAGAACTTCAAGGAGACACGTTTCTAGATGGCAACCACCGATTAATTCTGCCGAGCCGTCAGGAAAGCTGCTGATTCGAGCTCGGCAGCCGCTCTCGACCTGATTAGGCTCACAGACTACATAGACACCGCATTATGAAACGTTTACTAACACTTCAAGATTACACAAATATGTTCTTTTATAATTTATATTTGATTTATCTTACCTACAATACTATAAATTCAATCCGGCGGTTACATATGTACTCGCTCGTACCAATGAGTTTTTCGGAACTTATTGTACAAAATATTTTGAACACTTTTTAACCACAAGTATTAGGTGAGGGAAAATATCGTAAGAAAACCTGGGGCCAAATTCGACATGTACAACTGTCAGACTTCGCATCCACGTCAAATCAACAGTTGATTTCATTGCATGTTGATTCTATCAAGTGTTGATTCCATCAACGGTGGATAATATCATTTGGTACAACCAAAACTCAACTCTAAACTAAGGGTGGTTCGGTTTGGTTTGCTTGTCACCCTAACTGTGGATTGTTATTGTCAAATTTTGACATTGTACGTATTCGAGAACTCATGATTTTACCCACATCAACGGGAGATCAACACGATACGTCAAACGTCGCTTGTCGAATAGGGGTCCTGCATACATCCGCCAAGAAATTTAAAAGTATATGTGAAACATCCAACCCGCATTAGGCCAACGTGGGGACTATCATTATGTACGGATTATACGCACGTCCTTTATTTTCGTAGTCAGCATAAAATGATCGCTCTTGATCTCATACTAAACAATTGCAGTGCTAATCCAATCGTGATGATCGATGATCGCGAGTAGTTTTCGATGCTCCATCTAAGGTTACCGATCTGTGGACTTACGTTAATGAGCGAAGGGATGAAGGCTTTCGATCGTCTATGGCTCTTGACTAAACGGGTTCAGTCGGGCAGTCAGTCGATTATTGGTAACTAGATGAAAACCCGGCTTCGCTCGGGTAAAATAAATTATAATAATAGGTACTAATTTTGAATTGAGTAATTATTTACTTTAAGACTTCAAACCTTCATCAAGGCAGTTACATACCTATCTCATCTCCGATAACTTTAAATCCATAACATACAGTTTAACTGGTTTACTAATATGTGGCCGAAAATTGTATGGCAAAATATCACTTCCCAAACTATTTTTCCCATAGTATCATTTGGCAAAACTATCAGATGGCAAACCAATGTTTCGCATATATAAAGTCGCAAATGATTATTTACAATATTATTGTATGGCAAAATATTTAGTTGGTCATGTTTCAAAATGTCTTTTATTGTTATGTCGAATGTATTGATAGGCATAAATTAGTTTTCGCCTAATATTGTGATGCATACTACTAAATACCCTAATAATATAGTACTCAACTACTCATGGTACAAATTACAGTAGCATTTTATTTCGTTACGTAGGTAGTTTTTTCGAGATGTTTTTGTGCAGTTCAATGATGGAGGCAGAGGCAGAGGTGTACGGTTGGAGCCGGTAAATTTATTTGACGTTCATAAGCGCATTGTAATATGCCTACTTGAATTAACTATTTTTTATCTTTATCTTTTATCTTTATCTTGAGGTAGTAATTTTGTTTACTACATTTCTGGCAACAGTTTGTTTTCGTGGGGTCGCAATTCTTACCTAACCTAACCCACTTTTCTGGCAACAGTTCGTTTTCTTGGGGGTCGCAGTTCTAACCTAACCTAACCCACCTTTCAGGCAACAGTTTGTTTTCGTGGGGTCGCAGTTCTGACCTAACCTAACCCACTTTTCTGGCAACAGCTCGTTTTCTTGGGGGTTGCTGTTCTAACCTAACCTAACCCACTTTTCTGGCAACAGTTCGTTTTCTTGGGGGTTGCAGTTCTAATCTAACCTAACCCACTTTTCTGGCAACAGTTCGTTTTCTTGGGGGTGGCAGTTCTAACCTAACCTAACCCACCTTTCAGGCAACAGTTTGTTTTCGTAGGGTCGCAGTTCTAACCTAACCTAACCCACTTTTCTGCCAACAGTTCGTTTTCTTGGGGGTCGCAGTTCTAATCTTACCTAACCCACCTTTCAGGCAACAGTTTGTTTTCGTGGGGACGCAGTTCTAACCTAACCTAAGCCACTTTTCTGGCAACAGTTCGTTTTCTTCGGGGTTGCAGTTCTAACCTAACCTAACCCACTTTTCTGGCAACAGTTCGTTTTCTTGGGGGTCGCAGTTCTAACCTAACCCACCTTTCAGGCAACAGTTTGTTTTCGTGGGGTCGCAGTTCTAACCTAACCTGACCCACTTTTCTGGCAACAGTTCGTTTTCTCGGGGGTCGCAGTTCTAACCTAACCTAACCCACCTTTCAGGTAACAGTTTGTTTTCGTGGGGTCGCAGTTCTAACCTAACCTAACCCACTTTTCTGGCAACAGTTTGTTTTCGTGGGATCGCAGTTCTAACGTAACCTAACCCACTTTTCTGGCAACAGTTCGTTTTCTCGGGGGTCGCAGTTCTAACCTAACCCACCTTTGAGGCAACAGTTTGTTTTCGTGGGGTCGCAGTTCTAACCTAACCTAACCCACTTTTCTGGCAACAGTTCGTTTTCTTGGGGATTGCAGTCATCTAACCTAAAACATGTTGGTACAGTCATCAAATCTATTAGCGTAGTGGCACCCGTCCATGGAAATATGTAGATACGTTTGTTAAAAAAAAGCCACCAACAAGTCAAATAGCCATCAAAATATATTATGAAAAGTAAGTATAAATAAAGCAAACGTTTTTTGACAATTAAGAGTTAGCTAAGTTGAAACATTTGCTCAGTGACTATTTGTCTTAATGAATTTTGGTAAAATGAACATCTACTAAATAAAATTGTGATCAAATAAAAAGTATGCGAAGTTTCAATTTTGGCAAACGTTATGTAACAATAAATAGTTAGGTATAATAAAACATTTGCTTAGTGACTATTTTTCTAAATAAATCGTGGTAAAATGAACATCTGCTAAATAAAATTGTGGTCAAATAAAAATTATGCTAAATAATAATATGCTAAGCATTGGTTTGCCAACTAAAAGTACTGCAATAAGTTGGTTGGGAAGTGAAATTAGGCGAAAAATATTTCGGCGAGATGGCAGTACACCAGTTTAACTCTAAACGTACTATTCCGATATATCTTAAAACAAATATGTATGTAATAAAAAACCGGGCAAGTGCGATTCGGACTCGCGCACGAAGGGTTCCGTGCCATAATGCAAAAAAAAACAAAAAAAAGCTAAATAAAAAACGGTCACCCATCCAAGTACTGACCACTCCCGACGTTGCTTAACTTTGGTCAAAAATCACGTTTGTTGTATGGGAGCCCCATTTAAATCTTTATGTTATTTTGTTTTTAGTATTTGTTGTTATAGCGGCAACAGAAATAAAACATCTGTGAAAATTTCAACTGTCTAGCTATCACGGTTCGTGAGATACAGCCTGGTGACAGACAGACGGACAGACGGACGGACGGACGGACGTTTTACCCTTTGGGTACGGAACCCTAAAAAACCTAATCTAACCCACGTTAGGTTTTTTAGGGTTCCGTACCCAAAGGGTAAAACGGGACCCTATTACTAAGACTTCGCTGTCCGTCCGTCCGTCCGTCTGTCACCAGGCTGTATCTCACGAACCGTGATAGCTAGACAGTTGAAATTTTCACAGATTATGTATTTCTGTTGCTACTTACATATCACGGTTCATGAGATACAGCCTGGTGACAGACAGACAGACGAACAGTGAAGTAAACTGAAATAAATGTCATATACCTACTAAGAAAGACCGGCCAAGTGCGAGTCGGACTCGCGCACGAAAGGTTTCGTGCCATTACGCACAAAACGGCAAAAAAATACGTTTGTTGCATGGGAGCCCCACTTTATTTATTTTATTCCGTTTTTAGTACTTATTTGTTGTTATAACTGTCTAGCTATCACGGTTCATGAGATACAACCTACAGACAGACGGATAGAGGAGTCTTAGTAATAGTAGGGTCTTGTTTTTACCCTTCGGGTACGGAACCCTAATAAAGTGTATAGATTTGTAACACAGCAGAGATCTAGTCTTTCTAGTGACTAATAGCCTTGTATGCTTGTTTGCCACCAACATGGCATTTAAAACATATTAATAAAAACTTACTCATTTCATCGGTCATATACAGCCTAGTATTGGCTTTAATATATATTGGGTCTGAAATATTTTTTTTATTTAATTTTTTAGTATGTATAGCGGCAACAGAAATACATCATTTGTGAAAATTTCAACTGTCTAGTTATCACGGTTCATAAGATCATGAAATACAGACAGACGGACGGACAGACGGACAGCGGAGTCTTAGTAATAGGGTCCCGTTTTTACCCTTTGGGTATGGAACCCTAAAAAGTGACCAAGAGCTCCAGTGCCCCAGGCTGGAATCGAAACAGCATCCTCTGCTATAGCCGCTGGTGCCTGTGCCATTTGGCCACCGGACCCCAGCGGCATAGGTCGAATTTTTCCAAGTATATGCACTTCTTACTGAAGGCCCAGCGTTCCACCTGGCCACCCCTAAGGTAAAATTGAAATTATGTAGAATTGGGATTATGTAGAATTAAGTTCTGTAAAATTGAAATTATGTACATTTGGGAATCTGTAAAATTGAAAATCTGTAGAATTGGTAATCTGTGATAGGAATCTGTAGAAATGAGACTAAACCCTTAGTAATGTGGTAATAGGGGTCCCGTTTTTAGCCTTTGGGTGCAGAATCTAAAAATCAACCTTGTTTTGGTACTATGTACTAAGCTTCACTATGACTCTGAAATTGTAGCAGTAATTAATTTTGTTTTAGTTGTCACCTGACGATTTATTTAAGTCAAACTCTGAAGTTATTATTTTACACTTTTATTTGAATCAGCATAAAATATATCTTTTTATATATACCATATATATATATATATATATATATATATATATATATATATATTAATCTTATATTCAACTTACATTGACTCCAGAGATTACTTCGTCTTAAACCTTGTGTTTTCCCGGCCTAGCACCGGGGTCTGCTTTCCTGCTCAGTCGTCTCCACTTTGCCCAGTCTTCGGCATCCACTCACATCACTCAGATTACTTATTATTAAAAAATTAGCTTCATTCAATTCACTGATAAGCCTCAAGTTTGATTCTTTGAAGTTAGTCTAAAACACAAATATCAAATATGTCCACCATACACTGTAGTTGTTCGCACTGGTTCACACTGGATCATATAATCAGAGTGGAGTCAACTGGTTCTTAAACTCAAGAGTTTCTTTGAATTACTTTTGTGACTTAAGTTCACTTTCATCTCGCTTTAGTTTGTCAAGCACATTCCTTCAAGGTTCTTCCTTCCATTCTGAAATGTATAAATACAACTGAGTATACTGTATATAAAATTTGTGTCCCGTCTGGTCTAGTGGGTGGTGACCTTACCTATAAAGCCAAAGGTCTTGGGTTTGAATCCTGGTAAGGGCATTTATTTGTGTGATGAGCCGAGATATTTGTTACCGAGTCATGGATGTTTTCTATGTATTTAAGTACTTCCAAAGAGACGTTCAGCGCTATCAGCTATGAACTTTGTAACATGTAATGGGTCTCACATATGGAATACAATGGGAACTATTGTCATAAACCAACAATTGTGGCAAGGTTTGTCCAAAATGTGAGAAATTATGTATCAACAACAAAACAATAATGAAAGTTGAAACAATTATGTGGTTTGAAGATACTCACGATTTTCGGCATAGGTTTATATATTTGTTTTACGCGTTGGTGCCGTGTCATCGTTAGTATTGTAGTCACAAACATTTAAACTGAAAAATAAGTTTTAATTCCCATCAATAATGCATCTGTCACATAGTGATCACGTCTAGGCAGTGTTGCAATCGTCTTAAAAGCCGTAACAGACTATCGCACGTTCTGGCTTAACAAAAATTATGTAATAATTATACCGGTATACATATCCATATGAAACGAAACTTAATGCAAATAATAACCATTATACATACCGGAGTCATCAAATAAACAGTAATATTCGTCTTGGTTTTTATTTAAAAAAAAAAACGACCAACCTAACTTGTAAGCATGTTTGCAGTTTCTAAACGCAACAAACGCTGTCAAATGACAATCAACAAATTGAACATTTGCATTCTTTGTCGAAATTTTTTCACTTTTAAATGCAAAATACTCGACAATACGAATTTTGCGGATACATGTTCTCGATTCAAAAGTGATATTTTTTCAAGCTCTTTCGATTGAGCATAATTTCATTTAGGTCTACCGTTAAACCGGTTCGCGATTATTTATATTAGATAGATAGTTATTTGTTTCACTCGGGGGCAAAGTTGTTGTTTAACCGCTCGTGCTAAATATTGATACCCGAGCAAGCGAAAGATTCCAAAATTTAACCACGAGCGTTGCGAGTGGTTCGAAAAATGGAATCTTGAGCGGTGCGAGGGTTTCAAAGCCCGAGGGTTAAACAAAATTTGCCCCCGAGTGAAACACAAAATTTTTCACCGCACCAACCCCTAAGCAAATATTAAATGTAAAATATCAAACAAAATCAAATCCAAATGAATGTTATAAATATTTATCATCCACAATCATCATTTAAAAGTCAATTCAAGTCTACCAGTAAATATAAGAAAACAACTCAAAATTTGCATTTGTTTATTTTGCCTCACATGTGAATAAAATGCAACTTTGCTATCAGTTTTTGAAGTGCAAAGTAAGCCTTTCCGAGCTGGTGTGGTGAAAAATACTTTTTTATAGGACAAATTATTGCTGACCAAACCCCACAGCAAACTCAGTATAGGGGCCCACTGATTAAGTCCGCCGGCCGGTATCGGCCAGTCAGTTGTTCGGAACTGTCAAAATTTTGTTCTAACTGACAGGCTGATACCGTCCGGCGGACTGTTAATCAGTGGGCCCCCTTAAGGGCGTCCGCTATAGCTGACAGCTGACATGGTAGCACGGAGCGGGTTAACGTAAAATAGTATAGAGGTTTATAATAATAAACAACATGATGTCAATACCCCAAACGTATTGTGACTTGAGTGACGTATTCGTAAATGGGTTCAGTCGGCTTCAGACAAATAGGTATGTACCTATTGTTTCAGGATGACTGATGTATGGAGGCGGGCTTTACTTATTGTATTATGTATACCAATGTTTATTCAGGAAATAAGTTTACATAGAAGGTATAATTCTGCCGAATATACTTAAATATGCTTTGTTGGCAGACGCAGCTCATTCTATTGTATTGTGTTAGGGGATGGCTACGATGATATATGTAGCGAAGCCATCATACATCAGCTGGATTTTAAATATGTTAAAAAAATATACCCTGATCGAACACGTATAAAACATAATATAAACGGGGTGGGGTAGGTCATAACATGGATGTTAACGAGCCAGCGGAGCGCTCGGCCCAGTCGGCTCTCGTCTACTCGAGCCTCGTTAAACTCGATCGACTCACACGGCCCGAGCCTAAGTGCTGCTTGTTATCTTGTTGGATATTGTAGGCTTAGTTACTTTATATGTAGATTTCCAGAAAATAACCCCAGTGAATGCCTTTCATTCTCACCTAAGCCTTACCTCACTTTTTATTTTTCCTAGCTAGCATGTAGACATTCTTCCCAATGTTTCCTTTAAGGATGACTTACGCTAGACCGGACCGGGTCCTTCGTTTCCTATGGAAAGCACCACGTGATCATAATAGAAAATGACGAGTCGGTCGCCTCGGCCCGGGCTAGGGCCGGTCTAGCATGAGTCGTCATCCTTTAGTGAGCTTAGTACAAGTATAGGTATTGGCCCTTTGTACCATTCCTCCCACGAATGGCAGAAGGCCTCCCTAAACCCTGGTTTATAACTCACCCAAGCAGTATCTCCAGAAGTCCCTCAGCGGCACGGAGCCGCCTCCCCCTCTGCCCCCGAGCACGTAGACGTAGCCTCCGAGCAACGTGGCAGAATGCTTGCCGCGCGCGCACGGCGCGGCGCCGGCGCTCGCGCTGCCGTCCACTGAACTCCACATCTCATCTGCAACAAATTAATTAAAAATCAGACATGATATTTACTAATAAAGATCACACAGATACAGACAATCACGGCAAAGATACCGCAATTGCATTTTCTAGCGATGCATTTGCCATATCAGAACGGACCTTTAAAGTTACAACTGTCACGGAATTTTTCGTTCCAATGGTCAACAAAATGACCACCGTCAAAACCGTATGAAAGTCTATAACGAAGGAGAAATCTGGATACAACCAATGACAAATACAGCGACCGATTATTTATGTGTGACTCTAAAACAAAAATAATTTACCGCTATACTACATACCTATGTACCTATAGGTAGGTATTATACCTACCAACTAATCTCTAAAAGTCTTGCTTATAGTAGCGTT
The DNA here is from genome assembly GCF_963556715.1 of Cydia fagiglandana. Classification (NCBI taxonomy): domain Eukaryota; kingdom Metazoa; phylum Arthropoda; class Insecta; order Lepidoptera; family Tortricidae; genus Cydia; species Cydia fagiglandana. The sequence goes on along the minus strand of NC_085944.1, from coordinate 379,863 downwards.
CAAAGAAACGGTCGAACACCATAGATAATATGACGAGTCGTAATCATAAACAAGAAAGGCCACGAAGAGACATAACATTACACTTTAGCAAAGTGATACAAGTAAACTAGGTACTTGATCTAAGCAAAGTGGCCGGTTGGGTAAAACCTTGAAACTAAAGTGGGCCATAACTGAGTTAGGACATAGGCTACATATACCTCTAGACCTAGGTATATGTATCATGTGGATTGTGGAGTTATCTCGTTACTCTTGGTTCGCTTTGATGTAACGGCAAAGTGGTCTGAGCACTATATTTTCCACTTTTTGTTTGAAATTATAATGTTGTTAAGCATTATTTTTAGGCAAATATAAAATAGATATGCTTTGATGTATCGCATTTTAGAATCTTTACATCAAATAGGCGGTCCATAGCGAGGATGTTGCAGATGAATGGAAAAACCTTAAAAAACGGTTATAAATGAGAATGAATGAATTACAAAACATATTTTATCTGTAGTCTAATATGCAACCAAAAAGCCTAAAAAGCGCAAAAAAGCAAGGAGTGTGGGGTGGTACATATTTATATTATTTTATTAAAAAAATACAGTAAACTGTAATCCACTAATAAGTTTCGAAAATCCCCATGCTGCTCCAATTTAAAACTACTTATTCTGCTCTGTGGGTTCTCATAACTCGCATAAATTCAGCCGTGAGCTGAACATGAGAGTTTTATCCCGGTTATGAAATGGGGCCTTTGTCAGATTTATAAATACCTACGAAGGGGACCGTAAGGGAACGATAATGCCTACCTGCTATATCATATAGAATAAATTATCTTATTCCAGTATTAAAATCGTCAACGATCTCTATCATTAATTTACTTCAGCAGATTTTATTGTTGATTGAACTACAATTGTTAATAAACTGATGACGGTAGGTAAATATCTTATGTACGAGAAGTTAGTGCTTTTTTAATATTTTGTATACCTAATGTAGATAAAAGTAATCTACGTAGGTAGAAAGGATGACTTACGCTAGACCGGGCCGGGCCCAGGCCGAAGCGTCCGACATGTCATTTTCTATGACGCGATCGCGTGGTGCTTTCTATATAAAACGAAGCGCTAAAAGCTCCGGCCCGGCCCACGCCCGGTCTAGCGTGACTCATCCTTAACGAGAAAATAAACTCACTTTTCAAAGCAATTAAACTTGTTGAACTCAATTCTCCCTTAGAAATTTCCTACAATGCCACTCGTCAAACTTAAAAATCTCGTCTTTGCCTTAAGGGTTAAACATACAAATCGTAGGAAAACGGGTATGTATCATCCTGCCTTTTATATTATTACGATTTTGCTGAACGGTACCAGTTTTCTTGCATTCAAATAAATCGATATCAAATCGCATTCTCAATATCAGCAGAAAAATGAAAAATATCTCCACATAAAGCGCAATGCAACCCCTGCAATATTCTACGAATTCCCCGCATCAAAGGCATTTACTGCACCCCTGGGGTGCACGTCCACAAGGGGGGTAAATGAAATGCTCCCCATGCTCCCTTAACTACTTACTGTTCGTGGGGTTCCTTCCCTCTTGTCGTGTTATCGCTTTACAACATGTAAATATTGGTCGAGGCTTCGGTAATAAGTAATGAGTAGTGATGATTTGGATGATGTTTTTGTTTATGGGGTGTTCGATTGCCATTACTGTCAATGGGGTATGTGAGGGTTAAGGGATGACTCACGCTAGAACGGCCCGGGTTCAGGCCGAGGCGTCCGACACTTCGTCTATGAAGAAAGCAAATCAAATACAAAGTTGGTCTCGTCAAAATACTACTTTTTCGTCAGGAGCTTGAAATGCCTGAATACTTACTATGCTAAAATTCAGAACCATTTCCAATTAATTGAACGTGTTTTTGGTTACACTTTATTACGTTTGGCGGTCTACGGGAAAAGTTTGTGAAAGAAAAGACTTGTAAAAGTTGCAAAGGATGCAGGCAGAAGCCTTCTCAACTTCAGCCATTAACCAACGTACCTATACATCCATTTTTAACTGTTGCAACCTGTCGTATATAAAAATGATATTGTTGTGTATAAGAAATAATTAGATTCTAAAGTGTGTTGTAGTGAATAAAAAATAATAAGGTTTTAAATGTTTAAATAATTAATGGGAGTGATGCCTCGGATAAGATCCGCAGTAAAACATTGGACTATTGGAGTGCAAGGGTCCTCTTGTTACTCTAACCTGGTTAATGGGAACTTGGTAGGATATTGAAAAGATAAAACCAAATATATGACATGCAATTTAATACAATTCGCTAACTACTACAATGCACTCCGCTTTAGGGCGGGCGCTGCTCAGAATACAATCGGTTTCTCTAAACTGTCGGCGGTTATGGGGTGACACTATAGTAAACCTTACTCTACGGTCGCGAGACGGACGAGACGCGGAGTTTTGGCCAAAACCTAGGATAAAAGTCTAGTGCACTCACGGGTACCGAACGTAGCTATCATCCACAGGCCCGCTGGTATTTAACGCAGCAGGCGGATCGCTGACGGTGGGCGACGGGCGTTCCTCAAGCTCCGGCTTTGGCAAGCCCGGGCGAGAACAACCCGCGGCGCTCGGAAGTTCCGCAAGAAGGACCCGCGCGATGAGACCTTGGGGTCGTCGGACCGCGGCAAGGCTGTCCGACACACGGCTCGCGGGTCAAAGCCGTGCCCTACGGCTTGATGGTGGCGCCAACATGACGCTCAACGAAGGCGAGGGCGCGCAACGACGCTCGGGGAAACACGGCCATCGGCCATGCTTGCGCTCGCCGATGACGTGGAACGCACGCGGTAGCTTGTGCACTTTTCGCGCACAACACACACTCGGCGATACGCGCAACTTAACATCCCAATCTCTCCCCGGCCGAGCCAGGCGGCGGAAGGAGACGAAAATGGTTTATTTCAACCTTTACATGATTAGGAGCGATATCAATGCTAGCGAGCCAATTCCCACCCCCCAAGTGAAGTGACAGTTCGAAATCATCTCCTCCCGGACACGTTGCGTTTCGGTTCACATCAACACATTAAACGTCAAACCAACTTAAATCTTTTTTAAATCGAATGATTCTCGAAAAAATATCAATGCTCATTAATACTTGTAATACTTTAAGTGGTTAATAATAATTACTAATAATTATATTTTTATCGTACGTTTTCTACCTTGTTTCATTCAGAATACCTTCTTTCCGATGCGGTAACTAAACGCATAGTCTACTCTCTGACAGTTCTCCTGTCAAAAATTTCAACCTTTTGACACCTTCATAATCACTATTTATGTTTCATAAAAATTCCGAAAATGATTCTAAAATACTAATTAAATTAGGATGTGACCTATTTGAGCAGTTAGGGTAAATCACGAGGATCATTTTGATATACGTGAAGCCAGGTTTGGTTCAACAACCTCTGCGCAATCTGGGTGACAAGTTCCGTTCGAGTAGCATACTCTTTAGACTTGTTTCTTCGAAACCAGTTAACCAGGAGGCAGGATATGCTAATCAACCTACAGCTGAGAAGGTACATTATAGTTTTACATAAGTGTCATACTCTGGTGTATGTTATTCTGTCCAAAATGCGACACTAATGTTGTACAGGTCACATTGTATGAGAAAGTACATGTTTGGTATAGGAAATTATGTAGCATCGCTACAAACCGCACTTTTAAAACTCCAGCACGAATTGTGATATACCTACGAAGAGTGCCTCAAAGTTAGACGCTTCAGGCATTACTGTTGGCTCGGGGCCAGAAGGCATTCGAACCAAAAAATGATATCATCAATCGTATTATCGTAGCTGTAAAGTGTCCGAATCGAAGGTGCATTTGCATATTGTAAAAATATGTATATATTTGGAGTCGACAATATTTAGAGTTACTTAAATATAGTGATGATGATGAATACATAAATAATTCTGAATAACAACTAGTGGCTCTGTAGGCTGTAGACCTCCTGAGCTTATAAACTTAAAACTGAAATAAAATGTAGAGCTCAGCCATTTTCAAAAAAATCTAAAACCGAATAAAAAAATACATATTTAATCATCGAGCCAGGGGCCCGATTTTTTAATTTCAACCGCCCGATTTTATGTATGTCGTACAATAATATCTCCACTACTAAGGCATTTAAATTCTACTAATAGAATTTGAAATCGAATGGTCAATACCACTAGATTTTTGTCCATGCTGAAAAGGAGACCTATATGCAGAAATATTCAGAAGCAGTTAGCTTTCTGTCTCTAGTCCTTAAACTGTGCTAGAACGATCAATATCGGCAGGTATGCCGGCCGATGCTTATGAAATCGTTTTGGCTTGGGATATTGGACCGGAAGGATACTCGGGATAACTTCGTTTGACAAAGTGTTGGGGTAACGCGGTAATATAAATGCTTCCGACCCAATTTTACATGGACCTAATGGGGTTTGTTCATGAATTTTCAATGGACACATTTACCCTCTACGATAATAACTTATATAAGTTAGATAATCAGAGAAGGATTTTAAAAAGAAGAAAGAAGGATAATATCTATATAATCTATGGTGTCTTTAATGACTAGACCTTTGAGGCGCGAGGACGGACAATACGGTCATAGGGTAGTTTTTATTAATCGTCATCATTCCGAGCAATCCAAGCAGACGATGTTGTGGGCAGAATCAACTATCTACACTGTAATTTGGCAATAATTATCTTTTTCTCAACTTATTTTTAGCACCCTAAAAACGTAAGTATGAGTAAGTATAGCTTTTTTCTGTTATCCACTCACATGATTTTGGCAACTGTAGTTGCCAGCTGTGACCCTTATTTTATCATAATAATAGAGGTCACTGAAAAATATCAATCATTTACGAAATTGGATTGTAGACGTCTATAATATCATGAGCACAGGCATAAAAAGCAGTTTTCGCTCGCTTCAGCGATCTAGTGTCATCAATCAAGAGGATTCCGACCCAGTTACGAGATACAAACACGACGTATTTAATCACACAGCTCGTATTTCTGCGCCATTTCTAGCACAAAAAGCTTTCAAAGCGTTTTTGCTAGCTTTACAGCATTTTAAATTGAAATGTAACGCGTAGGATGGAGTTTTTAACATTAATCGAAGTTTGACTTAGAAGTAAGTAATTAACCGCTTATTAATCTGGATAGGGCATATCGAGCCATGTTTAGTTTAGTGTAGGGTTCCGTATTACTGCGTCCGTCATAACATAATATAGGAAAAAAAAACTTACTGGGGTAGCCTCAATTATATTTTCAAGTTATAATTTTACAATTTCTCGGTGTAACTGATATACTTATATACGTATAGCCATACTAAATTACAGCTCTCTACTAATAGTACTATAAGGATTATATAGCTAAACAGCCGACAGACAAAAAGACACGGCGGAACTATTAACGTTTCCTCGTTGACTGCAGAGTCCTCTTTGTAAAAAATGTCCTAAACGAGGGTTTCGAAGTTTCCAAATCGATATCACTCTACAGATTTCTTCTTATATTTTCCCGAGTTTCCAGCATCTTTTTGGCATCATTCTTCCTGATTGATCTGGCCCGTCTCGTGCCCAACACCGACAAATGGCCCGAATTTATGACTCGTTTATACGCTTCCTATCTTTATTATTAATGCCCCATTAGGGAAGGGAATATTTAGCTTGCGGGACCCGTTAGGACCCCTCGTGTGCTAGAGTTGTAAAAGCTTAAGAGTCATCGCACTAAGCCACCTTTTATACTCATTTTAACTGCATGTTTCAAGATTTGCTTTTCCATTGAAATTACCTATATCGTACTTACCTAAATATTATTGTACATAATGTAATTTTCCGCAAACTTCTCTTGTCAGACCTGTGGTAGACCATGTCGATCTCGCATCGGTCTATTCAGCCATCAAAAACGGTGTTACACCATAAATCGTCTGATATAGACGAAAAGGCCTATGATGATGATGATGATGAATGTCATTTGCGGAAGTGCCGCACTCTTAATATGGATGCTGTTTAAACAATGATGATGATGATTTATGTATGATTGTATGTGTTCGAAATTACCAAGGAAGGGTTTTTGGCTAAAGGGGTGCCGATGCCGAGATGACAGTGCAGCGTGTTTCTATACTGGGCTATAACCGCGAAAATCGAAGTTCGCAAATTGCGGGCATTTTTCTCTGTCAGTCTAATTACGCCTTCATTGGAGTAAAAGAGAAAGATCCCCGCAATTTGCGAATTTCGGTTTTGGCGGTAGCCCCTCTGACCTGCATTTGTAATTTGTATCGCTGCTGTCTACGTCTGCTGTCTGCCCAAAATAAGACAAAAAATTGCGCTTGAAAAGAGTTCCAAATCGAGCCAAAAAAAATCTCATTCAAAACTTATTAATAATAAGGATTATGGTACGGAGAAGTACCCTTCATTCGTCGGCGGTCAACCCTTCGTCTGCTGACCTGACGGGCCAATTATCTCAGTCGTGTTTAAACGCCACTCAGTGTGCGGGTTGACTTTTATTATTGGTGTGGGGCGAAGGGTTACGGATTTGGTTCATGTCATAATAAAGGATTTAGCTTTGGTAGATTGGACTGGAAATATTAGTCAATTACAAATAATATTATATAAGGTTAATAGTTATTCACAGATTAGTTGTAGTTATTAGATTCTTATTCGTTGTTGCTAATTATCTCTAAAGATTCTTATTTTTAAAACGTTACTAGCAAAATGCTCAAACCCTTAACGCATTTTGTACGGGTTTTGTATAAAACGTTTATTCTCTAAAACCGTAATTTTAATTGCGTTTTAAAATAACGAAAAATGTGTAGCATTAGAGCAAATCTGCGAAATGTTTTCATTTTTAAAAGAACCAAGGAAAAAAGGCACTCAAGATCGGTAAAAATAAAAAACAAAAGAGGTTCCGTAAAGCGTTTCTAAACAATCATGTTATTCGTTATAAACGAAAACTACGTTTCCACATCGCTTAGACAGGCTGAAATTGAAACCTAGATTGGCGACAAAAAGCGCAAAGAATCTACCCCTTTCAGATCCAGGCCCTGAATGGATGAATACAACGGGGGTCGTCAGAGCAGAAGGTATATAGTTCTCGAAGCTTGCCGAACGTTATTGTAGACTTGCCCAACCTACTTAGCTTGTATAAGTAGTTTGTAGCATTTGTTGTTGTTAACTTTTATAGAAATAAGAAGAAGAAATAATTGTATTCGTAAGCACAAACACAAAATAAAAACTTATACTAAACAGAGAAACATAAAAAAGAGAAAGTGCCACGAAATGGTCTCACCTCAGCATGTTGCTGGCGACTTCCAGCGCTGATCTTCCGATAAGACCATCCGGTGAAACAATCACGACAGGTAACATGAATAACAAGAGAATTAACAACAAAATTAATACATACACAAGACAAAGATAGTAATAAGAATACAAAAGACAAAGATAGCAATTAGTCAAGAATACATTACAATAAATTACTAGTACAAAGCATACTCGTATAGTTTAGAAGTTGAGTCTGAGAAGTATAGTGAAGCCACTTATCGCTATTTTACTCCTAGTCCGATAGCAATAACTTTTGAAGTTATAAGATTATTAATGTTGCCTATTTTTTACATATAGTTTTCAGACCACACACTAAACCTAATAATAATAATTTGTGTCATCCTAGGTATTTGCTTAGGTAGAAATTTAGGTATTTCTTTTTTTAAACAGCATTCGGTAAAAAGAATATTCGAGATGAAATTCTTTGTTTCCCTGTAAAAGCAAAGTGGCTTCCGACGTACACACGCATTTTGTGTCATTTTCATCCACGGGTATAATGACATTTAATAAATACCTAATAGTGAACCTAAAATGCCTAAAATAAAATTATAGTCGGTAAGTGAAGTGTTGTACTTCACAGGATATTATAATATGTTATTCAAACAAATGTGTGTCAAATTCATCCACCGCTTTTATTTTTAATCTTTTTTTTTCTTATAAAAATCATGTATCTGCCACAAAAAAAAATTCATGTTATTAAGTTTACGTCTACATTATTATAATGCCACATCGAGACAACATTCATAATTTGGGTCATTTTCAACAACGGTTTTTTACTATTTGGCAAAATAAAACTTTGCATGAACGGCGTACGCGGGGAAGGCTACCTACGCGGGTAGGGTGCTTATTAGGTGAACATTATGGCTCCTCTACACGATGGGCCAACGCCGGCTACTTGCTCCCTCTAACACATAAATGCGTCCCTTGGAGTGGCCGGCGTTGGCCCATCGTGTAGAGGAGCCATTACAGTGTATTTATTTCATTCGGAGGCATAATTATTATATTAAGTCTATTCATAGTGTGGGAGTAGGTATGTTGTAAGTATATTTAAAAAGAAAATGTAGGCTCCTCATACTGACCAACATTCTTGACGTTCGCAATCAAAAGGTACCACTTTATCCTTGCCATAAGGACTCTCTGACAGGTTATTTGTATAAAGATACAATAAAATTTCGTCTTTATGGTAAAGGACAAAGTGGTCCCTACCTTTTGAATGAGAATGTCACATCAGCGACTGTTAAAAATAACTTTTATTTGATATTTAGTACACTTTTTAAGGTTATTTTAAGACGCAATGTATTGCTAATTTTGTGATTTATAAAGCGTGTAATTTTTTTTATAAATTTGGTCGGACTGCAAAAACTGCCAGGTTAAGGTGAGGCCGACCAAGACATACGTCAACAGGCTTATTTTAGCTATTATAATCCGTTTGTTTCATTCTATTTTTCGATCAGGTAAATTGTAGCTCTCACGTGACCCAATAAATCTGGTCGGACTGCAAAAACTGCCAGGCTAAGGTGAGGCCGACCACTTTTTTTTTACTGTCCTCAAGGTCAGGTATCCTACCATACAAGTTTCATTCTATTTTTCGATGAGGTTTTTTTTGATGAATTTTTGTCCAACGTTTTTGCCATTTGTACAAAATCTGTCAGGTTAAGCCTAGGCCGACCAAGTGCGTTGGAAGCTACTAAATGTCAGGTACCTCTACAGGGTAGGTATATTCTATTTTTTGATGAGGTTTGTTTCATGCAGCCGGCCACCGGACTATATTTATTTGTTATTATACACCGCTAAGTCCATGTTATTTGTTTTAAATGTAGAGTTTAGAAACTAATTCGTGGTAGTAAACGATACAAATATTAGAAAAGTCCTTTACAACCTTGTTCGCTTCATACTATACTTATGGTAAAAACATTTTAGGGCGGGTCATAAAGGGCAAGTAAAATAATAATTGTCAATAGTAAAATATGTCCTTTACGACCATATTGACCATACGAGATACGATATGAAAAATCATCAAGACAAATGAAGGGCTTAAAGGACGACAAAAGACATGTAAGTCATTTACAATCAAATTTATATTTAGCGGTAACCTTAACGATAATATCTATGAATTTATAATTTATAATTGGTCATTTACGCCCCTTGAGATAAGCTGTTTTTGCAAGCTCATAGTGCAAAAATTGGGTCGTAAAGGCAACTTTTTAAGAGATATAAAAATTTTCACTATACAGAACGAAAGCGCTTGGAATTCTGAACAAAACTGTATATAACGACTACCGTAGGCTCAAAGGGCGTAAGGGACAAAATTGCAAAAATGCTGTTATACTCAGTATTTTTTTCTACTTAGTATATTTAACATATCGATAACTTGAAAAAAATGTCCGTTAAGCCTTATGAAAAATCAATGCTTGAACACAGTTTTCCAACGCATTTGGCCTTATCTGCCAATTCAAAAAAATGTTGTGAGACTATTTGGCGTAACTCCCAACTTTGTGTACGATACGCCCCTTTGCATCGGAAATTTTTGAATGCTAAATGTACGTTACGCCCACAACTAATCTACAAAAAATGTACAACTATTGTATATTTATGCGAGAGAGAGATTAAATGTAAGAGATACGCCCGCGCCCCCATACTATGTATAATTTCGGGTTTATAATTGTTGCTTTTTTGTGTTTAAGTGGGATGACCTAGTTATACCTACTTTCCTTGTAATTTTTTTTGTTAAGTAGGTACTTGCATTACCTGCTCATGTGCTCATTGCTTTATTTATAGGGTTACAAAATTTTGACAATTTAAACTGAACTAGTGGGTACTTTTTAGAGATGCACCGGATATCCGGTTACTATCCGGTATTGGCCTATCCGGCTATTATTTTACTATCCGGCCAGATACCGGATAGTAACATTGCTTGATTTCGGAGTAATAAAATTGGATTTAAGAAACAGACACGGTCATAATCGTACTTATTTATTATTTTAAAACAATTTAATCATTCCACTGACTTGTACGCGCACTCATTTCGAACCTAGAAATGAGTGGGCGCGAACGTTTACTAGGAAACAGGTCAAACCTGCAGAATGCGCACCTGAAAAACCGAAACGTAGGTATAGTTTCTCTGACCGGATATTCGGCGGCCGGATACCGGATATTCGGCTGATGGTCAGGCGGATTTCATGAACCCGCTCAAGCTGGATCCCTTGGAGAACATAAGTAGAAGTAATGGGTGATTTGACTCTAGAAAACGTCATGACTTTGCATTTGGAAACATTGAAGTGCAGATTGTTTTTCACGCTCCACTCAGCAACGGCATCAATATCACTTTGGAGTTTAATGCAATCCTCGCTGTGTCCTACCTCTAAGCAAAGCTTCAAGTCATCCGCATACATGAGGCAAGTAGCCGCTCTTACAACGCTAGGCAAATCGTTAATCATGATGAGAAACTGGGTAGGTCCCAGTGTACTACCTTGACTTACTCCTGAATTTATTTTGCCGTAATTTATTCCCCATTTCAATATTTTATACTGATAGAGCAATGTCCATTATAGGGGGCACATTACTGGATCCACGTCCATTACCGGGGGCCCATTACTGGAACTTTGGTGTCCATGACTGGAGAAAAAAAGCATAGTTTTAATTTGTTAAACATGTAAACTAAACACGTAAATGTAAATTAAACATGTAAACATGTAATGTGGTAAACTAATTGCAGTGTCTTTGATACAACACGCCTTAAACATGAAAGACGGATAGGACTTTCATATTTTAACACGCTAAGCGGTAGACCATTTACATGTATAAGGGAAATATCATAAATACTCCAAATTTCCTCTTAAATGTCCCATGACTGGTGCTGTTACTATAAGTCTTTGTTTATAATAAAATAAGTCATTTATTAATTCTTACGCAATTATTCATATGAAAATAAGTCATTCATAAAGATTGTACGCTAACAGAAACAATTTCTTAAAAGTAATCAAAAGATGCCTTGAAAACCGGGAAGAACCGGGAATCCCGGTTCCGGCAATGCCCAGAACCGGGAAATGAAATTCTTGGTACCGGGACCGGTACTGCATGCCCTAGTTCACACATATACACGCAAACGAGTTTTGATGTATGGCGTGTCCGCCCTGTGACTCTGTTCTCCATACGTTTTTTTTTTCACCACAAGCGATCAGACTTCTTAAAAATGTTAGAGTACAATCAATTTTTTTGGATTAAGGTCTTCTAAAAATACACCTTGGCTGTGGAAAAACTGTATTGCCTATCGGTTCGGTTAGCAGGCCTATTTGAGAATATTTTTCAAAAAACAGAAGGTAAAAATCTTTTCATTTATGTCCTAAGCGATCATTACAGTGAAACAAGGAACCAAAATTAGAAAAGTGCGATTATCTCGAAAACCACGAAACTTTTACTAAACCTATAAGTGCATTTTCTGGACCAGCCTAAGGTGTCGATGGTTAGAAGGTTGTCCATTAATTACTGGATACCCTGTATAAATGGTAGGACAGCAGTGATTCTGTTGAAATAATCATCATCATCATTGTTTTTAAGAGCCTAGCTCTTGTCGGTAGAGTATTCGCCATTCGGTTCTTTTCTCTGCCACTGTTTTGAGCTCCTGATACGTCACTACATTAATTTTCTCTATGGCCTGGTCATTATATGCACGTCTCGGTCTTCCTCTGCCTCTCTGTTCTTCTATTCTGCCTTCAATTATAGACTTTATGTAAGTATCGTGACGTATCAGGTGCCCCAACATGTTTCCCCTTCGGTTTTCAATTGTTTTTAGCAGAGATCTCTTCTCACCTACCAAAATTAATTTAATTAATATACTTGAAGTAATATAAAAAAACATTGTTTTTGTAGTGTGTAAAAAAACATTGTTTTCTTAAAAACGACCTTTTCCACGTTTAAGTATCCAAAATAACAAAAATGGGGAAAACTTGACAGTAAATACATACATCTCTATAAATTTTCAGAAAAAAAAAGTAAATTATAGTACTTAGAAGTACAGTAATCAGCCCTTGGAAAATAAAAACAATTGTAAAAAAGTGGCTCGTGTCTGTAACTTATGAGGATGCGGAGTCTCTTCTTCTCGCCAGTTGATCTGCCGGTACTAACTCTCATATATGTACATAATTACATATACGCACACACAAACACACACACACACACACACACACACACACACACACACACACACACACACACACACACACATGCACACGCTCACACACCATACAAGTTGCATGCGCGTTTATTCTTTATACATATTACTTTATAAATTATATAGTTAATGCTCTCTTGTTAAGTGTAAGTATAGTTATCTAGCATAATAATCTTATTGTCAAACTTGTTTTGCACTCCAGGGCCCCATGATACAGGCTCAGCCTAGTTTGGGTTCCACCAGACATTTCTTTTATGTATAAATTGTACTGTTTAGCAATAAAAATATTTTGATTTTGATTTTGATAGTGTTCCTTAAATGCAAGTTGCGAATATTGCAACGAAATTGTTGGATTTACGCCAACTGGTACTAAAACAGTTTAATTTTTAGTACATTACGCCCTTTCCTGATAAGATAAACATTAAAGAAGAGGCGTAAGGGACGCCTTTTTAAAAATAGTTGTTTTTTTTGGCGTAACGGACATGCTATTTTTGTAAATAAGCATTGTATTCAAGAAATCAGTTTAAAAGACCTCAAAAAGTTAGGAATAAGCCACATACAGGCATCAGTTAATTCAAACAAACAAAAAAGGTCTGATTTTTTTCTCAAAATAGAACTGATTTTTGGCTCTCCTGGAAAGATATCCTGGCGTTTTGTCAGTTAAGCCCTTTGAGGCTACGGTAGTGGATATAACTCATTTTCGCCAAAATGTCCTTTACGCCAATTGAACCCAAAGGTAATTATTATCCAAGAAGCTTGAACTATCAAAAGTGTTGGTAATTATTATTTAAGGTAAATGTATTCAAAACATCAGAATAAACAGGCATTAAATAACCTCAATACGAGTACATAATTAATAATATCTATTATAAAAAAGCGGCCAAGTGCGAGTCGGACTCGCCCATGAAGGGTTCCGTAACAGCAAGTAACATAATAAAATTGGGGTTTACGGTTTATGACGTATTAAAAAAAAACTACTTACCAAATCTTGTTCAAACCAATTTTCGGTGGAAGTTTGCATGGTAATGTACATCATATATTTTTTTTAGGTTTATCATTCTCTTATTTTAGAAGTTACAGGGGGGGGGGACACACATTTTACCACTTTGGAAGTGTCTCTCGCGCAAACTATTCAGTTTAGGAGAAAATGATATTAGAAACCTCAATATCATTTTTGAAGACCTATCCATAGATACCCCACACGTATGGGTTTGATGAAAAAAAATTTTTTGGGTTTCAGTTCTATGTATGGGGAACCCTAAAAATTTATTGTTTTTTTTCTATTTTTGTATGAAAATCTTAATGCGGTTCACAGAATACATCTACTCACCAAGTTTTAACAGTATAGTGCTTATACTTTCGGAAAAAAGTGGCTGTGACATACGGACGGACAGACAGACAGACAGACAGACAGACAGACAGACATGACGAATCTATAAGGGTTCCGTTTTTTTGCCATTTGGCTACGGAACCCTAAAAATGCTAAGAACAAAAAATACATTAAAAAAATAATGTGCATAATTGACATTAAGTATGGAAAGACTGGTTTGTGCTATTTATAATGAAAAAAAAAAGATTATATTCAAATTTATTAGTCCATATAATTAAGATATATTGAAGTTAGACTTGATTAGATATTAGATATAGAAATCAAAATATTGATAACATTAATATAAATTAAGTTCAAGAAATAATATTTTTATCAAAGAATGAAAGTTACCTCAAGTCACGGTATTAATAAGCAAATTTTACTCAAGTGGTACCTTTTCCCTGTCATTGTCACAAGTATATGATGCGTAACCGTAATGTGTATAGATATAAACAGACCTTAATTCTCGCAATAAGATGTACTTACTTACAGTTCTTTTGCTAAATGGTGACATTGTACAATATTTATAAGTTCTCTTTGTAGTAGTATAACTCTGCATAAGTTGCGTTAATTTGGCACGCAGGCGAAGTAAACATGCGTTGCGTACGCAACGTGTGGTTTTTAGAGAGAGGCCCTTACCCACCGTCACGCCAAGGTCGCGCCGCGCCCGCCGCGCCCGCTCCCCGTGCATGGCCCGCGTTGCCCGTTAAGAGCCACCCGCTAGCGTCGTATGAACGCGAACATTATTTTTGTATTATTTGTTTATGCAGTGGATGAAACTGACACAACTTCATATTTCTTATTTATCCCGCCTTTTATATTAATAAGATGTGAACTCTAGTAACCTTAATATTCTTTTGTTATGGTAATAGCTTGTTAGAACAAAATTATCAAAAATCTTATGAAGCTGTGCCTCAATAAGACACAAAAACATGTAATGTACATATTGACACGATTAAATGCGACGTCAGCAATTTTTTTTAACTTTAATTATTTTTTGAGTAATTTTGAATAGTATGACATAGTATCCGATTGCAATGGACGTAATTGACACAAACTATGTTTTCACATTAAAAAAACTATCCTAAATGCGACACAGTTACATGTTTTCTCTCGAATATTCTTTTCTCCAAAATAATTCAAAATAAAAATAATTACCACAAATTATTAAATAACTTAAAAAGCAAATAATATCTGTGACACAAAACAAAATGTAAGATTAACATCTTAAAACAGCATTCGTAAGCGAAAAAAAATTTGACTTTAATATTACTTTAAGTTAGGGCTCAAAATATAGCCAGCGCTACAGGACTATCCATTACGTTTTAGTAAACAAGATCAGATACACAGGTCAGTTACAATATACAACAGGTTCGTTCTATGAAACTAATAGGTTGCTAGTCTAGCCTAGCCTAAATATTCTGAGGTCTCAAGTTTTAATGTCTCTATGGGATTAAACACTTTAATCTATTGCGTTTTGTACACATATTTAATTACACAAAGTCTACTACAAAAGTCTACTAGTACTAGTAGTAAGTTAGTTAGTCTTTCCGTTACCACAGCTGGAACAACTCAGGTGAAAATTCGAAATTTAAGTTAAAAACAATGAAATTATATCGCGGTAGACCCGTTTATGTAATTAAATATGAGACTAAAGGATGATACACGTTAGACCGGACCGTGTCCGGGCCGGAGCTTATTTATATATGAAATGGTGATCACGTGATGCTTTCCATAGAAAACAATGTGCCGGAAGCTCCGGCCCGGACACGGCCCGGTCTAACGTGAGTCATCCTTAACTTAATTAATATTAAGATAAAGTTTGAATCAAAACAGTATAGCCAAGATGACAATAAGTGTTGTCTCTATTCGCCTGTAACTTCTACAGGGCTCAAGTTATTCTAGATATGAGACGAGTTGTTTTGTGAATAGACAAGTGTTGAATAAGGGGGTGTAGAGGTGGGGGGGAGGGGGGGAGGGAGGCAGTTATCGTCTCGAGCGGCTCGAGGCGCGAGTGTTTGGTAATTTAGCGTGTTTGTCACTTGACACGGAGGAGTGAGGTCTGCTGGCTGGGATGGATCAGCTTTTAACCCTTGGATATATCTAGGACGTCTAAAGTCGTCGTAAGTGCTTCCTTACCCTTTATTATTGAAATAAAGTTTTATTGTCTATAAGATATAGATACCTGTTATTGGGCTCATTAATTTATAAAAAAAATAATGAAAATTAAACAAAGTATGATTAAGAAAAGGGTAACATGTAGTCACCCTTGACGCTATTTCTATAATATAGTTGTTCATTGTTTATTTGTACCTAAACAATGCCTTACCTAAACTGAAAATAAATCATCTACTTGTCAGCTACCACAAAATAAAATCATGCCTTATTATTTAATTATTTTCCGGCAACACTCCAATAATTAGTAAGGCCGAATAATTGAATAGGAAAGGAGTAACCCCCCATTTTAAATTGTGGTCAGGAAGGTAGGTAGATGGACTAGATGGGTAGTAGGGTAGGGATTAGAGAGAGGAACTATTCTCTGGAGTATTGCCATCTCATTTCCCCTTAGCTAAAACACAGAATAAAATAATAGTACTACCGTACAGAAAGGACACTTCCTACAAAACCGAAGTTTGACAGCGATTCAGGGACGAATCATGCTATCCCTTTCTAATGTCTGGCACTATCCCTATACCTAGGCTATTTAGGGCTGTCAAAATTCAAGTAATTAATTTATCTGTAGTCGTGCATGCAAAACGACGTCAAGTGGTGCCAACCCTAATATTTGCTCGGAGCATTCCTGCCGAACGGAGCCGAGTTTGGCCGAAAGGAGGAGTGTCTCCCCACTGGCTAGAATAATGAAGTCAAACGAACCGTCATTACGACGACGTAGCGTATGATTGCTGAACCTCCGTCATGCATACTGATTACTAGAGATGCCACGAATATTCGGCAACTATTCGGTATTCGGCCTATTCGGCCACTTTGCCGAATATTCGGTATTCCGCCGAATTTTGCCTACTATTCGGCCGAATACCGAATATCTGTTGCACCTACCTAAAAAGAAAAAAAATCACAAAAAATTAATCAAAAACTAGGTATATTTAATATTTAAAATGTACTCTTGGAAAGTGGCTAAATACGAAGGCACGTTTTCGAGCATTTGTTGATTCTTAAATATTTTATTTTCATCATGGGTCTGATTTGATTGAGTCTAACTACATTCATTAATTCTGTTCAACATAGAAATATATCTTAGCAAACGTGCTTTGTTGGCGAACAGTTTTCGTAATAATTGTGACTCAAAATGTACGCGTGTCATGCCGAATATTCGGTATTCGGCCGAGAGAATACTACAAGTTGAACTACAAGTACAATAAATGTTAGATAGATTACTGTCAGCAGAAGTGGCTAAAGAGGTTAGGGGTCCAAAGTTATGAATCTTACTGAGTACGTTAATATAAATCGAAATAACAAATAGAAATAAATAGGTACGAAGAAAATGTGACTAAAGCCTCCAGAATGCAGTTTGGCAAGCCATTTCCGTCAGTAAAATAGGCGGCAACTCGCGTTTCTAGGGTTCCGTACATAAGTCCGACTCACGCTTGACTACACATTTCTAATAGGTTTTCCTGTCATCCATAGGTAAAGAGCTATTTTGTATATTTTTTTCAAAATTTTTGACTCCGTAGTTTCGGAGATAAAGGGGGGAAGGGTCATTTTATGGCTATTAATATGTACATCTTTGGGTCACTAATTTACATATGTGTACCAAATGTCAACTTAATTGGTCCAGTAGTTTCCGAGAAAATAGGCTGTGACAGACGGATAGACAGACGCACGAGTGATCCTAATAAGGGTTCCGTTTTTTCCTTTTGAGGTACGGAACCTTAAAAAATGTTTAAATAGTTAAGTACCTACAGTTTGGCAAGCCATTTCCGTCAGTAAAATAGGCGGCAAGATTAAAAAATGTAGGCGCGTAGGGTTGCCTTTCCATGCAAAATATGAATTTCGCGGTTTTCTCTACTGACAAAGTAGGTTTGCCAGAATAAACAAAATTTTCGTGAGACTCAGATATTAACTTTAGTAAAACGGGTCACTTACTTTTTGAAGTCAAAAACTCTGCGTCAATAGCCAACATGGATGGATACAGGTCTGGTTAAAGTTTACGTTATACAGTGAAAGAAAGAAAGGACGTAAAAAAAGTTTCTTTAAAATATCGTAGGTAGCTTGCACAATATGGCTAAAAGTCAAAAAAGTACCCTGTATATCCTGTATATTCTATACCCCGCCATATCTCGACAGATCTCCCTAATGGCGAGCCGGCGTGCATAAATTGCATAACGCCGGCACGGCATTGCATGCAAATCGACCGTCTTCACTGGGCTTACATTTGCCGTCAAGTTTGTGGTGGTTTCCAAGCGATTCCAACTTTTTTGAGTAATATATCTGTTGTACTATATTAGTAAATAATAATATAATAATTTAGCCTATATACGTCCCACTGCTGGGCACAGGCCTCCTCTCAAGCACGAGAGGGTTCGGTCTATAGTCCCCATGCTCAAAAAAAGAAAAAGAAATTCAAAAGTGTATGTGAAGTCCCCAATCCGCATTGGGACTATATTAGTAATTCAATAAAAAATAATTCAATTGAAATATTAATCAACGTACAAGCCTCATTTCAAGGCAAATGGTCGCTTCGCTTTAAAAATTTTGGACTGTGTCGCTATGGCTTGTCGGCTATTTGTTAGATGTAATTGTATGAATGAACAAAAGCATCTAATTTTGATCATCGCATTCAGACTACGCGTTACATACGTTTTACCCAATACTGGTGACGCGTGACGCAATACTACACGTATGTAGCGCTACGAGCACCTACGTCGTAGCTCGTAGCGCGTAGCAAATATTTCTTATGCTATATAACAAGAAATTACATGCTACGATACGATTTAACGCTAAAGCATGACCAGTAATGGGTCAAACAGATCACTGTGTTACGTCTTTCCTGTAGACATACACAAGAGTTAAGGGCTATAAAGGTTAATTTTCTTATTTAACCCTTATCCCTGTGAAAAGATCCTCCTCTCTCACAGGAGAGAAAAATGTGCAGTTCGCGCGAACACACTAGTTTTCTCTCCTGTGGGCAATAGTTAACAGCTTGTGGGCATGTAAGTAATGATTTTATCATAGTTCTGTAAATAAAAGGAGGACCTCTTCACGTGGATAAGGGTTAAATAAGAAAATTAACCTTTGTAGCCCTTAACTCTGTGTATGTCTACAGGAAAGACGTAACACAGTGATCTGTATGACCCTAATATATGATCATTCGGCTCGATTCTGAAAATGTATTAGATCTCTACTAGATCTCAACAAGTTACGATATGGATAATTTAAAGATATTTGTAAGATAGATATGTCAAATTTGACGTTTCCGCGATTCTGGAGGCCCTCTTGAACGATTTCGACAACTTATGACTTTTAACCGTACCAGAGGCTACTTTTGCTGTTTGATCCAACAACAACGGTAAAATATTGTGATAGATTTTTCAAGTTCAAGCAACTGGTTGTGAAATTTGCGACTACACCCCTAGGGAGGTAAGCTCCTTATGTCTCACCATGCATCTTAGCTTGCAAATTGCTACCTACATGATTCTAAATTCAATACATACGGGGATAGACGAGGGGAGCAAATTGAATTCAGTTCGCGACTTGCTCGTACCGTATTTTTTAAACATCCCCATTCTGTGTAACATTGAAGTTAGTTGCAAGCGTCTCCTGATGCTATTATGTTATCATTGCGTCTCGTTCGCGCCAATACATATACAAACAAGTACGAGCGAAATACACGTGCGAACTATAGCAAAATGACATCATTTACATATCAAAATGTAAGTTTAAATTCACCTCTAGTGGGAGGGACGGGCAGCCCCCCTTAATCTGTCTATTTTTGATCAAAATACTATTCAGGCTTGAAGTAGATGGATTTGAAAGAAACTTTCCTTTTGAAAGTTTGGATAGACGTATTATCTAGTAACTTATACATTATGTACTTTAGAATAGGCACTTAAAACGTTAGACCTGAGTAATAGTAAATCATATTCTAGAATATAGAGTCTAGGAATTCAAAAATAGTATAAACTACAATAATAAGTTGATAACAATCAATAAATGTATTTTAATTTTGTCTAGTACTTAATCGTGTTTTATTTTATAGATAAGTTAGTTATTTTTAACAGGTACCTTAAAATAAACAGAAAAATATATACCTATATACTCTAATCTCTTTTTGTAAACTTAGACAATGACACATTTATTGTGTGCTTACACTAAAAAAGAACTCGCGCTACTTAGAGAGTGAAAAATGTCTTGATGATTACTGAAGATTCAAGATTTAAACAGGCAATAAGCCGTGAAGGATTCGATTATTTCCAAATGGAAAAGTTTCCATTGAAATGGGAGTTGACGAGTTTAACATCATGCATAATCAGCAATCACAACTTTCAAATGTTTCTTTCATTTGCTTCTTCTCAGAGTTTTTTATGTAAGTTTCATATAAATATGTGATTTTTCTTACTTATAAAAAAGAACTATCGTTAAATTTTAAAGTGGCGTTTACACAACGTAGAAAAGAAGGTATTTTTTATTCAATTCACGTTTGTGACAATCCTGCGGCTGTCGCGGTGTAGGTTGAATAATGTTTGTGAAAAAGGGAAAATGCGAATAAATCCTCGCCGAAATAGATGATTCATGTTTTATTTTAATGTTAAATACATTAAGATTAGAGTTTTTTGTTGAATAAACAAAGCTGGATTTAATTTAGGTTAGTACTAAATATCTGCACGGTGGGAAAACAGTAATTACAGGTGCACAGGACCAATGGTGAATAAATATTAAAATTTAAAGATATTTTTTGTTTAGTGTTTTACATAAAACTTAAATAGTCATAGCTTTGAAATGTTTAAAAACAAAATTTCAGGGTCAAAATGTGATGGCTAGCGAGAGGCATGTTACAAAAGGTAAACTTAAAAAATCATACTCATGCAAATACTTGATTTAAATAAGATTTGTATTGTATTTTACACATCTCTTTATTTATTTTGCTTCTTGAAAATAAAGAGAGATGTATCGTGTAAAATATAATACAAATCTTATTGTTACTTGTTATTTTCTTTTAAATGCTTCTTATTGTTATAGTCCTGGTAATTTTTGCTTACAAAGCGGTTTGTTAAAATGGCGCCCTAGTACAATGGCCACGCAACTTTCTACAACAAACACCGGCCAGCCCCTGTACATCAAACTTTTGCATCGACCACCCTGAAACCATCCCTCAAACGAAACTCCCCTACACCAGGGTTTATTCCAACATGCTTGATTACTGGCTACAGGGGAAACTATGCCTTATTATAGACCATTTAAGAGGGGGCTCCCGCAAAATGCAATTTATATACGTATTATTCAAGGACAAATGCCATGAAAAAAATCACTCGGAAACTAGACTACATTTGCGAAGGCAGACTAAGAAAAACCTTAACAGGTTAAAGTTAGCTCGACAGAAAAAATTTTTTTGTTTTGAGACGAAAACGTCTACTTTTCATTTATTTTCAAATGTATGTACCTATATCGTTACCCTACATACCATAGCTGTTTAATTTTATAATAAAATAGCTAATGTAGCCTGGGGTTTTGACCAGCAACATTTAAAACAGAAGTATGCTTTTAGAGACATTGAGGAAAAACGTTAAAACCCGCGCGATCGTCAAATCTTCCGTCGCAAGTTTCGCGCGGCGCGACATATTTTTTGTTTCTTTCTGATTTCCTGGCTTTACGCGCCCTCTTAAAGGGTCTAGTTGTATAGAAATGGCCCCTCTATACTAACAGCAATTTTTAACTAACTATTGATGAATCGTATATCTTTGCGATAAGGTCTATTTTCAGTAACAATGTGAATGGTACAGGGGAAAGTGTACTTTATTAATAGTATTTCAAAGTATATTATTCATTATTGTGTGGAGGGGAGGGGGGTGAACGACCCCCGGTGCAGCCGACAAGCCAGGGTGCTAATGGTTTTGACTGTAATTGGACATTGGCTGTATTTATTGGTTACAGGTATGAAGTTGAGGTTTTTGATTAGGGCCGATGACATGCAAAATGTTGCCCTAATCAATAAAACATCGGAAGATTTAAAATATAAATACATATATTCCCATTTCTTATAATTTATTTTATATTTAAAAAAGGACTCACTCACGTAATTTTCGATAAGTTTTTATCATTATTCTATTTTTCTTTATTCGTCATTTTTCTTAGGCTAGGGTTTTTATAATATGAATATAAAAGTAAAATATAAAAACACTTACAAAACAATAAAAAATACATATAAACACATTATAAAAAACCTAACCTAGGGTGCCGCCAGCAGCGGGGCAAGGCCCAAGCTACATTATTATTATTCTTATGTGAGCCGCTTAATGAAGTTAACTCTGATAATATTGCACTCTTAGGCCCAATTGCACCATTCCACTAACCCGGGTAAAGAAGAAGGAATTTCGATAGCTAGAGTGGAAAATAATCAATGACCAAGCAAGTCGACTAGATGCGATGGATTTATTTTGCGAACTGACATACAAAAATATAAACAGTCAAACATACATCAAAATTTAAATATGGAATTAAAAAAGAGCTTAAGACTAGACGTAGATAATAATATAAACCTATCAAAAACTATTTACATATACATCCTTAACACCGGGGTTAACCGGTTAAACCTGGAGTTGCCATGATTACCAGTACAATTTGACACTAGGTTATCGGTTTAACCGTTTAACCCCGGGTTAGTGAGATGGTGCAAGTGGGCCTTAGGAAATAGCTACCTTCAACTCGTAGCATTAAAACTCCACTTTTTTTCTATTATGGCTAAACTGCACTTTGCGATGGTTAAATGGCACGTGAAACCGTCGCAACAATGAAACTAAAGTAGGTTACACACGACACTCACACTCACTCACTTTTGGCAGCTACAGTTACCACCGCCCTTATTACCCGGGTAATAGAGTTCCATATAACCAAAATGGCAATATGCTGAAAAGCATTCGATGATCCGACTTAACCTCGCTTTCGGGTCAAACGTTCGACGTAAGTAATTGCTGAAGAAATAGACCAACTACTGACTAGACTAGCAATGAGCAAGTTGTATAACGTTCTCAAAATTTCCGATATATTCTGAAAACTTTCATGAGAAAATTCTCATGCAAGTTTCCACTTAGAAAGTTCCCGTTTAGATAAGGGATTATTACCTGCTCAATGTTCTTAACCTGTTTCATTTAACATTCACCTACGTCACCAATAAGTGCAATCTATATATATAAATGCAAGTGTCCTGACTGACTGACTGACTGACTGACTGACTGACTGACTGATTCATCAACGCAGAGCCGAAACTACAAAAGCCAGAAAGTTGAAATTTGCACACCATATTGCATTTATAAAGTGTACAAGAGATAAGAAGCGATTTTGAGAAATTCAACCCCTAAGGGGGTTAAAAAAGGGATGAAAGTTAGTATGGGGTTAATGTTTTCTTTTAAGTTAGGAATTTGAAACTTCGTAAAAAGATATATTACTAAAATACAAGAAAACTAATTTCAGCGTTTTTGAAAATTCATCCCCTGAGGTGGTGAAAAAGGGGTTGAAAGTTTGTATGGATATCAAATATTTTTCCGAGTGGTGGACTTGAATCTTTGTATTTAGGGATATTATTAGAAGACAGGAAAAGTAATTTCAGCGTTTTGTAAAATTCATCCCCTAACAGGGTTAAAAAGGGGTTGAAAATTTTACTCCATTACAAATGCTTTGAAACTTCTTAGAAAGGCATAATAGCCGATAAGAAAAAAAAGTGATTGCAACGTTTTTGGAAATTCAACCCCTGAGGGGGTTAAAAAGGGGATGAAAGTTCGTCTTCGGGTGCAAATTTTATTTTGAGCTAGGAACTTGAAACTTTGTAAAAACGTATCAAATTCAAAAACAAGAAAACTAATTTCAGCGTTTTACAAAATTCATCCCCCAAGGTGGTGAAAAAGGGGTTGAAAGTTTGTATGGATATCAAAAATTTTTTCAAGCGCGGGACTTGAATCTTTGTATTTGGGGATATTATTAGAAGACAATAAAAGTAATTTCAGCGTTTTGTAAAATTCATCCCCTAACAGGGTTAAAAAGGGGATGAACGTTTGTATGGGGTTAAAGTTTTCTTTTGAGCTAGGAATTTGAAACTTCGTTAAAAGATATATTATTAAAATACAAGAAAAGTTATTTCAGCGTTTTTGAAAATTCATCCCCTAAGGTGGTGAAAAAGGGGTTGAAAGTTTGTATGGATATCAAACATTTTTTCGAGTGTGGGACTTGAATCTTTGTATTTAGGGATATTATTAGAAGACAATAAAAGTCATTTCAGCGTTTTGTAAAATTCATCCCCTAACATGGTTAAAAAGGGGTTGAAAGTTTGAATCCATTACAAATGGTTTTGAAACTTCTTAGAAATGCATAATAGCCGATTACAAAAAAAAGTAATTGCAACGTTTTTGGAATTTCAACCCCTAAGGGGGCTAAAAAGGGGATGAAAGTTCGTCTGCGGGTGCAAATTTTATTTTAAGCAAGGAACTTGAAACTTTGTAAAAACGTTTTAAATTGAAATGCAAGAAAACTAATATCAGCGTTTTTGAAAATTCATCCCCTATGGTGGTGAAAACGGGGTTGAAAGTTTGTATGGATATCATACATTTTTTCGAGCGCGGGTTTTGAATCTTTGTATTTGGGGATATTATTAGATGACAATAAAAGTGACTTCAGCGATTTGTAAAATTCATCCCCTAGCAGGGTTAAAATGGGGTTCAACGTTTGAATCCATTACAAATGCTTTGAAACTTCTTAGAAAGACATATTAGCCGATTACAAAAAAAGTAATTGCAACGTTTTTGGAAATTCAAGCCCTAAGGGGGTTAAAAAGGGGATGAAAGTTCGTCTTGGGGTGTAAATTTAATTTTAAGCCAGGAACTTGAACTTTTTGCAAAAAAAAGGTTTAAATTAAAAAACATGAAAACTAATTCAAGCATTTTTGAAAATCATCCCCCAAGGTGGTGAGAAAGGGGTTGAAAGTTTGTATGGAGATCAGATATTTTGTGAGTGCGGAATGCGGAACTTGAATCTTTGTATAAGGGCATAGGTACCTATTATGAGAATACAAAAAAAGTAATTTCAGCAACCAACATCAAAATCCACTTGACTTAAAACTTCATACAACTTGTAAAAAAAAAGTACTTAATTTAAACATTGCTTTGATATGAAAATTATAGGTACTAAAGATGTAAAATGTTGAAGATATAAGATTCCACGCGGACGAAGTCGCGGGCAACAGCTAGTAAGTAATAAGACACCAATGAGTGCATTGGTGTCTTATTTCAAGTGTCATAGAAATCGAATCTAACTTTAAGGTTTGGCAATAAACGTGCAGAAAAAAATACCGAGAACATTTCATGGGAACTTTGCAATTTTTGATAATTCTCTTTAGCACATTGCTAGCCTAGACGCATTATGGCCAGTTGCACCAACCACATTTTGACAGACTGATCAACGTCAGCCGGCGCGCCCCGGCGCTTTACTATGAAACTTTCCATAAGTACATAAAAATTTAGCGAACTCTTTATCGACACGAACAGTTTGGTGCAACCGATCCTAAATGTCCGCAAGGTACCTGTTACTTTATGGGAGGCCCACACTTTATTTAGATACCTACATAATACACAAAGCCAAACATTTGTTAATATTGTTAAATTTCGCATGCACCAATCAGTGTGAGTGATTCTCAAGATCGTATCAAAATAAGATTAAAATCGTAACGAGTTGTAGTCTGAATCGGGTTCTCGTTATACTGTGTCGACACAACAGTTCGACGAGCTTGATTTTCATACGATCGAGATTGCTAGTCTAGTCCAATTCCTAGTCTGTGACTGTAGACTTGCATTGTTAGTGGTTCAAGAACCCGATGTTTTGCGAGAATGGTTCCGTTGTAGGGAACTGGCTTGGCAGACGATCAGACGACCCAGTTTTGCATAAGTGATTATAAAAGTTTTTACGTTTATTTTTTAATCTGGCCAAGTTAAGTGGCCAAAAATAAAGATATCTTACATTGATACGGTTTTAAAATAGGCATGTCAGTGGAATGGAAGTAGAGTTCTGTGGACATTCCCCGGTACTGACTAAATAACCGACTAGGTTTAACATTACATCTCAAAACTTTTTTGCAGTTAAATAGTAGAAGATCTGAGTTGCGAGACTTGCATCATACATTATATTATACAAGTAATGTTTTTGATGGGAGTTGAATTACACGACGAACCAATGTTTCTAACTATTTCTCTGTATTACCTTCGAGAAAACCAATAAACTCTCGTAAATATATTGACATGCTATATACTTGTATGCCCAGACTAGACAGGTTAAGGTCGCACTCAGATTATATTTATATAGGACAAAGCAAGGGCGGAGGCTGGATCATTCCAGTGGCTTATCAAACGCGCGATGATACTTCTATTTATTACAGTGGTTAAGGGGTTGTCAACTGGCAATGGACTTCAAAATATTGTTAATAAATAAATATTGGATTATGTATGTATACCGGGTGTGGCCTGTAACATGAGCAAATAATTAAAACATAGATTGTACTCCTCAAACGGTGACACTTTTGTTCAACAACTTTTAAAAATTATGAAGTATTTAGACTCCCTATTTTTCATACAAAATAAATATTATCTTCAATGGACGCCATCGCCACCAAGGCCTGTTCACTTCCTAAGAAAGTTATGTCCCCAAATAATTGCGCATGTGTGCGCCTGAAGCTTCTATGTGTGCGTTGGCCTCCGAGAAAAAGTTGCGAGTAATAAAAATAAAAACATTTTTCTACAGCAACATTGCTCCCAACTCTGATTTAAATTATCACGAATTTCATACATAATTAATCATAAAACGGGACTTAAAACGCTTAAAACTTAATTACACGCGATTAAGTTTTATAATGAATATTTGCTTCCAACTGTCTTTATCAATATTCATAAAATATATGGAGGGTAGGTACGTCTACCCACCATAATAAAAAAATATATTTGTCAATGACTCTGTCCAACTGCTGTGGTTAAAGTTCATAACGAAAATTTTATTTATTAAATCTTTAAATAATAAATACAACGTAGCGGTACAACCACTTAAGACTGTAAGTCTGTACCTACATAGATTACAGCAATGCACATAGAAAATGTGCTAAATGCGGAGCAACGGCTGTTGAAGCAGCCAGAGTGAAATTTATACAGCTTTAGTGGGTTCAGAAGGAACCGAGTCATAACGCATCTGGAAAGCGTATTAATTAACCGTGAAGAAATGTATGAATGAATACAAGTTAGAAATCTGTGTAAAATGCCGTGTGTAAAGTGTAGTGTATCTGTGTGTAAAGTGTAATAGGTAGGCATGCCTAATGTTATTTGTATAATACTGAAAACTTTGTGAATGAGCTTTATTAATGTCTATTTTTATTAAGTTGTCAGGGTTTAATTTTCAGTGTATATTTCTATATGTAAAACATAATACAATGTTATAAACATAAATATGCCTTTTATTTAAATCAATAGATAATACCACAAACAAGGGGTAATATTTAATTTGCATCTTTCATATATTTCGTGATATGAAGATAACAAATATGTTTATCAACATAATTACTATATACCTATAATACCAATACCCGCCAGGCTAAACCGGTTGTCAACTTTAGTTCCATTGGTACACATCGAGGGCGCCAGTAGTATAAACGTATAAACGGTTGGGGACATTTTTTTGTATGGAGCTACCGTTCTTCTCCTAGTGAGTATTATATTCTTTGATCGCCACGCCATATCATTGTGATTGACGTTGCTTGTCCCGCCTTAAACATAACAGAATTCGCAATACATTGCGTCTTAGAATAAACTTTAAAGTGTATTAAAAATCAAACCACAAGTTATTATTAAAAGTCGCTGAACAAATGTTGGTCACTTTGAGGAGTACATCCTACAGTTTAATTTTTTATCATATTACAGTCCACACCCGGTATATTCATTCTATTTTGAAGACCGTGGCAGTGCAATGTATGTACCTATGTATTGGATGAAATACTCATGGCTCCGAAGTTAGATTGTTGAAGGCATAAAATTATAACATGAAATATGAATAATTTTATGCCTTCATTTTTTGACTTCAAAAAATAGTGAAGAAAAGCTATTGTCAATATTAAGACTAAACTAAAGGGCTTGAGTGTCGTCGTTTGGCGTTTTCTATCAACGATTGCTGCTTGGCTAGGAAACTAGATCTTGTTTAGCAATGAGAATGCACGGCCTGATTAGAGTAGAGGCAATCAGGCGTGCGCCACAATGGCGAACAGTCATGGCTGCCGTCTGTTCATAAAACGTTCATAGTATGTTACGATACAAGTGCGAAAAGTTGGAAATTCGCAACGAGTGGCGATAAATTGAAACACGACAGAAGGGAGTGTTTTAAATCGACCCGAGTTAAGAATTACCTTTTCGCACGTATGGCAGTACATATGGCCCTTTAAATTTTTGACATAGGCACCTATGTACTGTAAATTCACTGTTAATTATATTTGAGTGGTTTTACAATACCTACAGGTAATAATGTTGTACGTAGTATGTGTTGTCGTATGTTGTATGTGGTACGTGGGTACCTATATCGTGGGAGACTAGACTGGCCTGCCTGTACTGATCGATTGTGTTCGTGAATAGTGCCGTTCGGATAGCCTTTTGTCCTGGGATTTCGAATAGGGATCCGGTACCTATATAACTTTCTGTCTGTGTTTTATATTGCTCAATTGTTGATAACAAAATGAGAGGTTAGTTACAACTGGAATCCCTCCTATTACTATTATTTACGTGTAGGTATGTGTATGGAATTGAATAACTAGAATTCAGTTGGTGCTACGTTTTAACGTTTAATGTTAAAATTACCAATTTAATACAATCAGCACAAGGAATATATGATGAGAATATATGATTCTTTTTACGCTTGGTACTTACTGTAAAAATAAATAACTACCTAACAATCAGTGGGAGAGATGTACTGAATAAAAAACCGGGCAAGTGCGAGTCGGACTCGCGCACGAAGGGTTCCGTACCATAATGCAAAAAAAAACAAAAAAAAGCAAAAAGAAAACGGTCACCCATCCAAGTACTGACCCCTCCCGACGTTGCTTAACTTTGGTCAAAAATCACGTTTGTTGTATGGGAGCCCCATTTAAATATTTATTTTATTCTGTTTTTAGTATTTGTTGTTATAGCGGCAACAGAAATACATCATCTGTGAAAATTTCAACTGTCTAGCTATCACGGTTCGTGAGATACAGCCTGGTGACAGACGGACGGACGGACGGATGGACGGACGGACGGACGGACGGACGGACAGCGAAGTCTTAGTAATAGGGTCCCGTTTTACCCTTTGGGTACGGAACCCTAAAAATGCAGGGGGACACTGTCACTAAATATGTTAAGTACGAGTAATGACATTTATTAAATAAAAAGTTGAATATTTAAAGTTATCGTGTTAATCTTATTGATATTTACATACCTACATATGGTACAAACACTAGTATCGGCGCCGCATAAGATTTTAAAATTCCCACCAGAAGCCAAAATCATACAGTACGAGTAAGTACAGAAAGTTGTACAGATTTGGTAAATAATATCTACAATCGTATTTGACTTGAGAACTTTAGGGTGCCGGGTTCCTACAAGACGCCGACCCTCCGGCACTCACTGAGTTAGTTACGAGGTTCGACCCTTAACAGCCTATCCTTTTACGCATCTATGGGCGTCGAAGAGTAAAGAGGTCGTTTTCGAGAATAATTGAACTTTTGGGGTGAATCATAATTATCCTTGGATCCTAAAGAAACCCGGGATTTTCGAAAATCGGCTTTTAGAAATAGGTTAGTGTCACTTTTTTTGTAGCCTCCATCGCGCATGTTTTTTGTGAGGATTAAGTGTATTGGAAGAACCGTATTAAATAAAACAGCTTTCTTCTGTGCGAAGCCCTTATTGTCTAAAAGTTAATGTTTTATTATACTCCCTAAATATGTAGTAACTTATTTCACAAAAGAAAGGAAAGTTTTGGGTAATGATTGAAAAATATAAATACATATTTTTCAAATGTTAGAGCTTTAGAGCTCTAGTGATGAATAAAGCCTAATATCCGTAATGTTTGCATAAATACCCAATTTCTAGAGCAATACCCTAGCCATTGGACTGGTTGCTACGCACCCTACCAATGAATCAAGCCTGGAGATGATTCTCGCAATCTACGAAGTGTTAATCAGAGCACAGAATAAGTAATAGTATTATCATACAGAACGGACACGCACCGCCCCGCACCGACTCGGATTACCTCGCCCCGCGACTGAGTTCTGACGGACTCCTGACATACGCTCAGTTCGGCTAGCGACGCCGCGATGACGCAACGTTCAAAATGCCGGTGTATTGTGCGATGTACGGGCACTAGAGCTGGGTCGTTTCGAGTTTTCCGTGAAACGAAACGTAACCGTTTTTTTAAATCACGTAACTGTTTTCAAAAACAGTTTCTAAAATAACTGGATTCCCAGTGTGTGTCGAACGAAACGAAACAAAATCGCATTGAATTTAGAAACGTACGTACTAGTTTTTAAAACAAAATTATACAATCAACTTCCCTTCGTACTTTGTTCAGGCTTAGGACTGACTGCAAGCGTTTTTACATTACAGGCGTACTTAAAACTTGATAGTATAGGTTCCCTACACTTCACAAGTTTATATACACATGTATCCAAAAAGGTCAATATTTTTGAATAAAAACAAAACTATCACAATACTCAAAGTCGAGTAACTCGACAAATACAATCACATTAGTTTGTTATTGTCACGAATTCCCGCCAAGTCGCGAAACCAAAACTAAAACGATCTGCAATTCACATTTCAAAAAAACCTAATTTTCATCGTCTCACAAATGTCTAATATAACTTAACCCCTAACTTCAGTACTTTGTAAAGATAAATCGATAGGTCACACATAAAATGGCCCCTCGATTCGTGATGCTAGCGAGTGTTTGTTAAGCGTCGTGAATTATTTTTAACGTAGTCCAACTGGCGCCAATTTGCCAATTTCGCTACTTGCTTTAATTTTACGCATTAAAAGATTCCTTAATTTAAACCCTAATGCTTAGAAAATAGAGCACTTATTTATCTAACGAACATTGAAGTTTTTGAAAATAATGCCTGCTAAAAAGCGCGATTAGCGTCTACCTGACAAAGTTCAATACGTTTCGTTTCGTTTTTATCTCTATCTCGCTCTTTCGTTAGCCGATAACCTATATCTGTCCCTGCTCATCGGAAAACGAATAAAACAGTTTAAAGTAGCTAACACACTATCGCACCGCACCAAGGTCATTGTGGGACACACCCATAAGTAAGAGGGAGAAAGAGATATCGCTTTCTCCCTTTTACTTATGGGTGCGTCCCACAATGACCTTGGTGCGGTGCGGTAGTGTGTTAGCTACTTTAGAGCTGCGTTTTGCTTTGCGATAGTTGCGTCCGTTATGCGTGGTTATGCGCGACTATGTTATCGTATGTCGCCGCGCCGCCTCTTTGTCATCGTTTTTATAAAAACAGTTTGTCGTTCCTACCACAAACTGTTATTTCGTTACAGCACAAGAAAGTGTTTTTAAAAACACTTACGGAAAAAAACGCTCAGCTCTAACGGGCACCTACTTATTGTAGAAATGAATAATAATATAGTTTTCCAAAGAGACGAAATATGTATCAGTAAATAAGGCTATACTTTTGCGTAAAAATAATAATATAATATGAATTAAAACCCGTTCGTTGAATTTGTGAATGTTAAGCCAACATTTAATATTTAAAGTACCTAAGGTAACTAAGTAGACCTTCTAGACACAGATATTCCCCGTAAATGTTTTATTTTTAGTTTAACACTCTTTTCACAAAAAAGAACTTGTTGGTCGCGGGACATTCGCGTTTGATTTTTAATTTAATTTTAAGAATTTAAGAATTAATTATGTATGTATTTTATATAAAATAATCAATAGGCATCAACAATAAGGTACATTTAATAATGGCGTGTTGAAAATCAAAGTACGTGCAGGACTATAAACTGACAAAGCCAATTCAACAATTGGAGCGAAATAAAACATAAACCTATATTTTGTTTTTTTACGTATTTCGGTCGAATTATGCAACGCAGCGGGCCGCTCGTCGTGTCCTTCGGCCGGCCTCGGCAAGCCTCGGCTTCGCCTTCCCCACGCCGCGCGCCGCACGAGTCAGCCCTAAGCCACTTACTCACACAATGACGCGTGTACAGGCGTGCCGTGCACACATATAAACGCAAATGATTTTCGATGTATGGCGTGTCCGCCCTGTGATCAGAGTAAGAGACTCCCCACTGGGATTACCCGTATTGACCGTGTCAAACAATCACTTAATAGGATTCAGTGATAGCTTGTTTTCGATACTGGTAATACTGTTTATATTTTGATGTCAATTAACCACTTAATATTACTAGCTTGTTTAGGCCCCACGTTTGGGCGCCAGTTTTATACAATTTTCTAATCCAATAATTCATTGACAATCGTTAGTAGGTAGTATTATTCAATTGTGTCCTTTTATAGCATGAGCTTATTTTAGCACACAACGAACTAGAGAAATGGCACTAAATTTAACCTTAAATGAAATTTAAGCGGGAATAAAATTTTATGTTTTATCATTAACGTACGATGCTTAATGTCTACTTTTATGATTCCAAGACCTCGTTAAGTTTTTACAATGCTATGACATGAACTCATACTCGTAAAAATTATAGTGGCCATCAAAACAACAACCAGAAGCGTTTTACCACAACGGGAAACCACGATATCCAAGTCACTAGTACAAGAAACGATTAGTAGGTAAACAGGAATCACCCCTGTTTTTCTAAATTCGTCGACAGCTCGCAAACCCCGGCACGTGCCGACCCCTCACTTCACCCTCTATTTGCCGACACACCACCGAAACTAAAACACTCGTTCACTGAACTCACCGTATGCAAAAGCACAGTAACTATTGTTTTGAGCAAGTGCGTTGAACCTGGAAGTGTGGCGGACGCACGCGGCCTGCGCGGCGGTCGGAAGCGTACTGGCGTGATGCGTTCCGAACGATCCCCACGCGTTCAGTTACGTAAATTTTACTACTGAAATTTATGTCGTCTGCTTCGCGAATCATACTACTATATCGGAACATGAATTGACAATGAATTGAAGGCGCCACTTATATGACCTGGCATTCGGATATCTGTGTAAAAAAAAAAACAAATTTAAAGTCTAGACAATTAAACAGCGCTTACGTAATAAAAAGGTCGCGGTCATTGCGCGGTCAATGAACTGTAGATATGCTCTCAAACCCGTTGTTTCTTCGCGAAATGACGCTGGCAATTGAATATTAATGACGTGACGTCATGTGTTACCATCTAATTTAAAAAACTGATTTTAGCTTGAGTACCTATATTTTTAGTACCGGTAGACTTAATAAGGATGCGGATACTAATAAAATATAGTAGGAAACACTTATTGCGTGATTTGGGTCAAATCAAAACCGAAGTGGAAAACTGCACATGCTTAAAGAAAAAACATTTCACTTACGCTACAGTGTTGTATTGTTTAATGTTTCTAGATATTTATTGATTCGAAAAAAATGCCTTTTAACACAACCATATTTTACCCTAACTGCAAATTTGCATGGCTGCCTTATAAATGAATTCATTCATAATTTGTCCATGCAGTTTTGCAGCTCGTCGTACGTGTGATATGGTATTATGTTTCATGTAAGAGTTGGGTAAAGGGTTATATGACTTATATCCTATTCCAATAGTAGGATTTATGTTTATTCTAAATGATTTTGGAGCAATCGAAATAGTCAACACTCGCTAAAGCCTATAATTTTTTCGTTATTTTTTTTCAAAATCATAATTTTAGACGCCTAGCCAAGATGGCAATCGTACAAGTACATAAACAACCACAAAAACCAAACGAAAAAAATTTATCGAGATGACAGATGATACGAAAAGTCGTGTGACTATTTCCGTAGTATTTAAAATGTCTTAGATTGGCGCTTTATATGAACGATTGTCATCTTGGCGAGTCCTCCTGCTAAGTAAATGGATGTGTCCGTACGGTACCGATATCCCGAGTAGGTACAAAGCGCTCAGGAGCGGGTTTCAGAACGCGCCCCGGTATCGATCGAAAAGCGCGGGAACCGGGAACGCGGGAAGCCGGGGCGTCGCCATGGCGACGGGCAAGCCTCCATTTACGCACTAATTACGCGCTGGACTAGGGTTTTCATTGGATTGGACGCAACTTTAAATTGCTCATTATACTACATATATTTAACTACAATAATTAATAAGCAATGAAGTTTAACTACTTTCCTTTCCAATATTTTTTCTTTGAACGACCTAATATTACAATACAATTATTACACGCACGTACATTTAAAAAATAGATTTTTTAATTTAAAGTTAGTGAAAATTCTAATGTTTCACATGTGACATATAGGTACCTACCTATACCAAAATCAATCATTCTTCTACCAAACTGCTATATCTGCATACTTAAAATTCGCGCAACATCGATTTCCAATTCACTATCACGTGAGCACTTAATCTTTGCTTGTTCCATATGGAACGATCCAATATTAATGTTGCACCTCACACGACACGTGCTCTGCTTAGCGTGTTTCACAGATCACTTGCCTGACAGAATAGGGGCTTCAAAAATGTGGATGTCGGCGCCCGATCGTAAGATCAGGCAGATCGTAATGTTCCTGTGTAATGTTTTGACGATAGTGACATTAAACCAATGTATAGGTAGGATAGGTTTGTTAGGTTGTTTCAGATGCCCGAAGGGCAAACTGCCCAGAAATATAAATAGGGGCCCATAAATAGGGACTCCGTCGACTCAGGGAACGAGTCAAAGATTTTCACGGTTCACGATATGCCTAGGAATTTCACGATATGCCTGATCTTACGATCGGCCGCCGACATGGACATTGTGCGTGGCGGTGCAATAGGGATGCGGCATCACGGCAATATATGAGCTGTACCTAGACATTATACAAGACGAGTCTATCAGGCCAATTAGAAATACTAATAAGAATATTAGTTTTGAGGTGTAACTAAATGTAAGGATAGGTTGTGCATGGTATAATATGGACGATGAAACTGAGAGGGTGCAGCTCGCATAGTACCGCGTAATATGCCATACCTATATATATTAAATAACAGATAGGCGTAATTTATCTTTAAAATTGAGAGCTTAATGTGTAGTTGAGACAAGTGAGTTGACCTCGTAGGGTTTCGTAGTTTATTATGTAAACATTTTATAAAGCGGAGTCTATAAGGGGAAGTCGTGAGCCCTCTTGATTTAGTGCGTATCTACCTGTAAGTATTCCGGTTAGTACCTGCCGCCGGGCGCCTAGGGGATCGTCCTGTGGGGCGTCACTTAGGTGATGAGATTCATGATGAATCGGTGGATCTTTTTACGATTTGTGAAAAAGGTAAACTGGGAATAACTTATCCCTGATCCCTACTAATATTATAAATGTGAAAGTTTGCCTGCCTGCCTGTCTGTCTGTTACTTACCTCTTCACTCTCAAACCACTGAACCGATTTATAGATGAAATTTGGTAAGGAGATAATTTGAAAGCCGGGGAAGGATATTTAGGCCAATTCGAACACCGATATTAGAATGACATCTACATGATGTCATTCAAATAACGTGATGGATTTCGCTCCTACAAGTCCGTACACGCACTGCCGCGAGACGCACGGTTACTTAAATGACATCATTTAGATATTGTTCTAATGTCAGTGTACGTTCAAATTGGCCTGTTATGTTAGTACTAGTCGCGGGCAGTAGCTATGTAGGTTATTTGGTTAGTAGGACTAATCCTGCACACTCAGTAACTGATAATTGATCGATCACCGTCGTATTTAGGTGAAACAACGACATTTTTTCCTATTTTTTAACTTTCTGCTGAGGGCAAATTTAACTCTCTACAATCATGGTTACCCTACAAGACCTAATTAATAAACATAAAACCTCTTTAACTGTAATGACAGAATTTGATTACGAAGAAAATAAACTGTCAAACTTGAGTGAGATACGAGTTTTCAAAAGTAACCAGACCGTGATGACAGTGATGACATTCAATTTGACACAGAATATCGGTAGTTTAGTATTCTAATTTTAGGGTGACCATGCATGTCGTAAATAAATTTATTAATTTTTTTTCAACACAAATAGAAAATTAACGTTAATCTCACTAATACTGATACGAAACAGTTGCTTATAATTTACAAAATGCGCAGTATTAGTTCTGCTCACGTCTCCTGAATCACCCTGTATAAAAACCTTTTGGTATTAATAAACTGCATATAAGAGATAGACCACAGTCAAGTTCATCGCTTGACCGCGGTCTATTAATACAAGCATTAGAAATCGGAAAGCCCGGAATAGCATAAGGTGAATGACACAGACTGGTCAATACAATAACACACCTATAATACAACCATAGGTAGGTACCCATTCATGATTGCTTGCTCTTTCTAACAGCTGATGCTGAAAGAGGTGGTTGCGTAATAAGGCCAGGTGGGGTATTAGAGCTTAAAAATAAGAGCTTGATTTGACATTTCTCAACTATTGGACGGTAGTAAGTACTATTAGTTATTCTGTGCTATTGGGCACAAGAGAAACACCTTATAAAGCAAAATCCCGCGCTGCGTCTGTCTGTTTGCGTATTTGTAATATACAGTGTGTTTTCTGTATCAGCGTGACATTCCATTTCCAACTGCAGCTGCAATACTGTTCATTTTACTATGGAAACGCGTCGCTGTCATTGTCAATTTCCATAGTAAAATGAACAGTATTGCAGCTGCAGTTGGAAATGGAATGTCACTTTAAGGAGCAATAAATTAAACTGTAGGCTGTACTCCTCAAACTGACCAACATTTGTTCAGCAACTTTTGAAAATAACTCATGATTCGATTTTTATTACACTTTAAAGTTTATTCTAAGACGCAATGTATTGCAAATTTTGTGATGTTAAAAGCGTGACAAGTAGCGTCAAACACACTGATGTCAGCGTACATTGAAGGCAATATTTATTTTGTATGAAAAAAAGCGGCCAAGTGCGAGTCGGACTCGCCCATGAAGGGTTCCGTAACAGCAAGTAACATAATAATATTGCGGTTTACGGTTTATGACGTATTCAAAAAAAACTACTTACCAAATCTTGTTCAAACCAATTTTCCGTGGAAGTTTGCATGGTAATGTACATCATATATTTTTTTTAGTTTTATCATACTCTTATTTTAGAAGTTACAGGGGGGGGGGACACACATTTTACCACTTTGGAAGTGTCTCTCGCGCAAACTATTCAGTTTAGAAGAAAATGATTTTAGAAACCTCAATATCATTTTTGAAGACCTATCCATAGATACCCAACACGTATGGGTTTGATGAAAAAAAAATTTTTGAGTTTCAGTTCTATGTATGGGGAACCCTAAAAATTTATTGTTTTTTTTCTATTTTTGTATGAAAATCTTAATGCGGTTCACAGAATACATCTACTTACCAAGTTTCAACAGTATAGTGCTTATAGTTTCGGAACAAAGTGGCTGTGACATACGGACGGACAGACAGACAGACAGACAGACAGACAGACAGACAGACAGACAGACAGACAGACAGACAGACAGACAGACAGACAGACATGCCGAATCTATAAGGGTTCCGTTTTTTGCCATTTGGCTACGGAACCCTAAAAAGGAAGTCTAAAGGATTTATAATTTTTAA
The DNA here is from genome assembly GCF_963556715.1 of Cydia fagiglandana. Taxonomy (NCBI): domain Eukaryota; kingdom Metazoa; phylum Arthropoda; class Insecta; order Lepidoptera; family Tortricidae; genus Cydia; species Cydia fagiglandana. Next base: position 342,053 of record NC_085944.1, on the reverse strand, counting down.
AAGTTGCTGAACAACTGTTGGTCACTTTGAGGAGTACAGCCTTTAGTTTAATTTATTGCTCCTGTTACAGGAAGCACCCTGTATATGTTCGCGATAAAACCCAAAACTTACTGAACGGATTTTCCTGCGGCTTTCACCTATCGATAGAATGATTCTTGAGGAAGGTTTTTGTGAAATTTGTTAACCCGCGCGAAGCCGGGGCGGGTCGCTAGTATTATATAGGTAGTACTTAAATTCTACTGAAATTTTAAGGTAAGTACATTACTATAGGAATACCTATATTTTTAAGATTAATTAGACCATGAAGAAAGACATCGCGATTAAATCGGACTAGACGGAATATTTAGGTACTGGTCTCAATAAGGAATAAGGCCTTGTACGTTTTCGCTTACTATAGTGCCTTTGCGAATTCTTGGGGTTGGCCGAACGGATCCTAGGCCCTAAAGTGTGTCGTGGCGTGACAAAAATGTCGGGAAACTCTAGGAAGATGACGATGTCACGATTAGACATTGACTTTCAAACTGAATAGATTTCCTATTTCAAGACATATCAAATCAAAGTCAGATGTTTAAGTTCTAATGCCTCCGGAAACGGACGTGATGGTGAATTTGATAAGCGGCACGCAGAATGCATGGTGCGGCTTGGTGTTTAAAGGCACGCATGGCTTATGTGTAGCATATTGTGTAGGAAATATTGTCAAATGGGGTAAACCCGGTCCATGACGGGGTAACATTAGACAAGGGAAATACCCCCCAATTATATGTGCAGCTGGCTGTACTGATTATATACAATATTAAGTATAGAACTAGTCTTGAGTCATTCTTATAACTAAGTATTAGCTAATCACATAAGTTCATAGTGAAAACTTGCGATTTTCATAATGAATACCTATGCGAGGGCATACAGAAGCACTTAACGATTATTCGATGTTGGCGATAGGCTCTTCAGGTACCCCCAAGTCACAAATTAGAATCTTGGCGTAGGATATAATTTTTTTCATTTTCCTTTAGGTATTTGAAACTAAATCGTATCTAAATCGTAATTGTTGAATTATTTATCCCGAAATCATTCGAATACCTATATTCGAATGATTTCTAATCCTATTCGTAATGATTACGCAGTTCCACAAATAAATGCTCAAGGTCGTTTCAAACATTTTATGAGTGAAGTGGCTAGCTGAAATACCGAGTAGGTACCTACTATCACTACTATCGAGTAGATAAAATTAATATGCAAGCACTAGAACGGCGGGGCCTTTGATCTAGCGAAATCATTCGCTCGTATGATTTGATGGACTTAATTGACCGAGCTGTGATTGACGAATGATATGGCCAGTTTTAGTTCATCGTTAGCGGCGTCGTGATGGAATAAAAGTTGCACAATTTAGGAGTAATAAGAAAACGAAGGCAAGTTGACATAAAAATTATAATATATTACGAGTATGTACTACCTATGTATCAGTTTTAACAATCATCAGTTCATCACCTATACCTACCGAGAAGTTTTAATTTGAATAAAAAATCTTATCATAGGATTCTATCTCTCTGACCTTCCAATTAAGACCTTCACATACCTTAAACTTTGAATTACAATAAGACATGTTTCTTAAATTTTGAAATGACTAGACCTATTTTTAATACCAATACTCAACTGCTACTATTTTTTATTCCTGATAGGCACGTAGACAGATATAGGTACCGGTATTTTTTCTGAAATCGCTTCTTATTAAAGCATGCACCGTGCAATTTGTTCCAGCCCCCCGTGATGGATGGAGCGCGCTCATAAATTCACACCTGAGTCCCGGAGCCCCTAGCTGAGTACCGGAGTACCCAGGGGGAGGTTGCTGTGACAGGTAAGGTAAGTTAACGACGTGATCTGCGAGATTGATGTTTGATTATTAGGGAAGAATATAATATGTAACTGAGATAAAAAATGCTGTTCAATATTAAAATGGTTTATGGTATTAAAATATAATAGTGATCAATTCGGATTACAAAATATCAGAAACTTGGGTTACAAATTAAATCGAATTAAAACTAGTGCTAAAAACAAAAATCAAAGTTGGCGACTTCCATAGTTTCAAAGAGTTCCACTTAGGGTTACCAGATATACATTTAGAATTTCCTGACAAAATTCCTGATTTCTGAATATTGTTCCTGACATTCATATTTTTGATATGACGGGGAGGGGGGGTCTAGCCGTTAGCGATGGCCACCCATTAAATTTATTATTTGTATTAATTTAAGTACATAATAAGATTAATAAGGTACTTTACACAAAACTATGAATTCAAAAAATTCCTGACATTTTCGTGTTCCGTCCCCATTCCTGACAAAAGGCCTAAATTCCTGTGACATGTCAGGAAAATTCCTGTCATCTGGTAACCCTAGTTCCACTTCCATCCTCTAAGTATCTATAGGAACCCGGTACCCTGGCCAACCCATTTTTAAAAATTTGCCGCGTTTCTCTATTGATGGAAATAACTTGCCATAAACTATATTTAAATATTTCCCTTACTTCACAAGATAAAAAAACCGGGCAAGTGCGAGTCTGACTCGCGCACGAAGGGTTCCGTACCATAAAGCAAAAAAAAAACAAAAACAAAAAAAAAGCAAAAAAAACGGTCACCCATCCAAGTACTGACCCCTCCCGACGTTGCTTAACTTTGGTCAAAAATCACGTTTGTTGTATGGGAGCCCCATTTAAATCTTTATTTTATTCAGTTTTTAGTATTTGTTGTTATAGCGGCAACAGAAATACATCATCTGTGAAAATTTCAACTGTCTAGCTATCACGGTTCGTGAGATACAGCCTGGTGACAGACGGACGGACGGACGGACAGCGAAGTCGTAGTAATAGGGTCCCGTTTTACCCTTTGGGTACGGAACCCTAAAAAGGACTAAAGTACCTAAGCACGACAATTTATTGTAATTCGCCGACTGTTATCAGGTTATCATGTTTAAACATGATTACTATTACCTATTACATATTATTTTAAGTATAAGCTCTTGGCTTTTTTGGATAATCAATCAATCAAAATAGGTGCTTCTTCAATATTTATTTTATTAAATAATAAATGGACATCTCAGAAAAACACAACATGCAGGGGAATCCCCTGAAAACATGCAAGCATTGAAAACGAAATAAAATCCAGCTTTTAAAGATATGACTTGAACAGACTCATCACGACACTGACAGCTGTCAATGTCAAAAATCCTTCCAACTTCGTTTGATATCGATCTGTCAGTGTACGGGGTCGGGACGGGGAAAGTAAAAATGGGAAAATAAGCTTTACCTTTTGCGTTGACTTGAGTTACGTTATCCTCATCACGAGCACTACTTATAATTCCACCGGCGCGCACATTAAAAGCTTTTAGCGACAATGAGGTAATTCGTTTATAATTAAAAAAGATAACGCGTCACGGGACCCGTGCTTGGGCCGCGGGCGTGGGGTCACTGCGAGTTGCCAATAGGAAATAGTTGTTTATACCGTGGTGCGTTTCAGATAATATCCCATGAGCATCGGAGTTGGAGGCTGGGATCGGAGGCGCGCGCTCGACCATGACGCGCCCAGGCCCTCCCAATGAGAACTTGCCCACGGTACGTAGCGCGTTTTGATTATTAATAACAAAAATCGGACGCTATAATTTTTTTTTTAATTATTACATTCCGCGTCCGACAAAAACAACGCTATCTTATCTCTAATAGATAACATTGTACTCACAATTCTCGTCCAAAATTCTGTATTTGACCATGTTGCGATTGTTACGTGTTAACACGACAGCTACAAGACTTCAGCAGGAAGTACTGAAGAAATAAGAAACAAATGAGAGATATTTCCTCTTGATGATTAATGGGTATTTCTATTTATGACAGCAAAAAAGATACATCCTAACAGTATATGTATTACAAGAACACTTAGAGTTCAGAATTAAATTGTATTCTTAAAAGAAAGTAGGTATTATTAATCTTTTTCATACATTATACAGTAAATAGAATCAGGCGTTACTTTGTGGAAATCCATATCATCGGATGACAAGCAAAAGTCACTAACACCATTGAAATTATTGGACAATAAACTGTATTAGAAGTGTAATAAAGTACATTGTTACTTTAATTTTTTGATAGTACTTAGTGACTTTTGCTTGTCACCTGACGATATTAATGAATACCAAAATTTCACTGCTAATCTGTGAAAAGATAATGTGCTAGTCAATCAGTGCTAACCCGTTATGCTTGCGTATTTTTTGCATGCATGCGTTTTTTTAATACATTATACAGTATGAGAATTCTTTCAGAGAAGAATTCATTCCAGGTAACCCTCTAAAAACATGTAAGTGAAAAGGCATATTAACTGTTATAAAACTAGTTTCAGGAACCAATGTTAGTAACATATTACACGGGAAAATGTATTAAAAGTGATCATATTAAGCGGATTTGACTGTACTTAAACCACCTACAATTAGAACTGCAACTATACAGTGTGGAAGGATAAGTCGGGCCCTGAAGGGAAACTACCTTAAATCCTTAAGCTGGCTCATTTTACTTAAAGGAGACATTCCTTTATTTTTAAAAAGAAATAAAACTGCATTCAAAGATTTTCTAAAACTCACTTGCCTCGCCCGGGACTCGAACCGACTAAAAATTCAAAAAAATAAACACATGCAATTTTATTCTACTAGTCGGTACAGTTAATGTTTATGATAACATTTCTCCAAGAAACATTAGGTCTTACACTCGTCTGTCGTACAAAATATCCATAAAATCTAATAAGTAGTCAATGTTTTCTAGACAAGCCAAATTTAAGAAAAAATTAAAAAGATTTTGAATGCACTTTTGTTTCTTTTTAAAAATAAAGGAATGTCTTCTTTAAGTAAAATGAGCCAGCATAAGGATTTAAGGTAGTTTCCCTCCAGGGCCCGACTTATCTTTCCACACTGTATATCGCAATGCTGATTCTTACTTGTTTCTATATTTGGTTATCTTATTATTCAACACTAACAATCAAGCCACAACACAAAGGACAATAATTAATAAATAAACAATATCAACATGAGTCACCGAGTGATGGTGGCGGTGGCTTGTTGGCTGCAGTATGTGGTCTGTTTTCAGCGCTCGTAGGCCATGACGATTTTCCTGGGAAGTGACAGTGTACGTGGATTATTAATATGTTAGTGTGAGGGTCTTTCCTGATGGATGTGATGATAAAAAAAATAGATAAAGTCTGTATTGCATGTGTGTGTAGTTTACATCGAAGCATAATTATAATAAATTAGTTAAATTACTATCATTTCATTGGCAATCATTTATGCTTAATATTGATAACAATTAAATGTTGGTGTCAATCAATCAATCTTTGGGTATTATGGCTCTAGCAATGTGGAATGTTGGTGTCAATAATTGACAGTTGTCTCTCGGACCACAAGATCAATCAGGGCCGTGTTGCATAATAGACTACACTAATATTACAAGCGGAACTCCTTTTCTAATTTGACTTATTAGAAAAGGAGTTCCGCTTGTAATATTAGTTGTAGTTTATTATGCAACACGGCCCTGATCTCAAAAAGTTGAAAGTAATTTACAAGCTTATTGATATGCAATTAATGTCTGTTTAGTTAATAAAAATATGGAATATCAATCTGAATGCTTTGATAGCACATGCAATGGGGGCTTTGGTTAACTTCTTTACCCATACCCTCTAGCCACTCAGACATCAAAACTTGTCAATTTCAATGCATTTTTGATTTGTTAAATGAAGATTAAAATTAAAATAGAATGGGAGACCATTTTATAGGTTTCTAGGTGGCTAGAAGATATACTTTGTTATTTTAAAAAGTTATGTTTTATATTTCCTAGTCATATTCTTCAGGAAATAGCCCTCACTAATGTAGCATTGCCTAACCTGTGATGACCTAAAATTCTCAATGCATTTACTCTAAATTATCTAAAACATAGTGCAAAATGCAAGCCCTTAGCACTTAGTAAAACCAATATTATGATCATAATTCTTGTGACTTGCAAGTACCCATGCAGTTTTACATAATTCTATTTTGAAAATATTGAATTGAAATAGCCTTTATTTCAGATAAGTATTTTGTAGTACATTTCATTTTGTTGTTAACATATATATATCTAATCTAACTTTATATCTGTATGCCTTTTGTAGGCAAAGGCCTCCCCTAACTCTTTCCATTTATCCCTATCCTTTGCTATTGTAGTCCAGCAACCTCCTGCTGCGCTCTTAATCTCATCATCCCATCTTCTTGTTGGCCGGCCACGCTTCCTTTTTTTGTCTCCAGTAAACCAGTACATTATTGCTTTAGACCACTTTTCTCTCCCTCTAATTGTGTGACCTGCCCATTTCCATTTTAACTTCTTAATTGTTGTAGTAATATCTTTTGTTTTAGTACATTTCTTTATATCTATATTTCTAACTTTATCCGATAGTCGCTTTCCCATCATACTTCTCTCCATAGCGTTTTGACAAATTTCTAGCTTTTTGTAGTGGGATTTGTTTAGTGCCCATGTTTGGCAACCATAAGTTAGAACAGGAAGAATACAGGTATCGAACAATTTCCTTTTTATGGTCATACTCATTTCCTTATTTTTCATAACTTCTTTTAGGTTCCAATATTGCTTCCACCCGTTTCCAATACGTCTGTCTAGTTCTTTCGTAGTCAAGTCGTGTGGGGATATAATTTGACCTAGGTATAAGTATTCGTTTACATATTCGATCTTGTTGTTGTTGACGTAAATGGGTTCCTGTTCTCCATTGGTCATGGCTTTGGTCTTCAGAGTGTTCATACACAACCCTACTTTTTGGCTTTCTGTATCTAGGTCGCATATCATTTCGTTCAGTCTGTCTTTGGATGGTGAGATTATTATCAGATCATCCGCAAATCTTAAATGCGAGAGGTTTTCGCCATTGATTGATAATCCGCATTCATCCCAATTTAGTTTACGAAATACCTCTTCTAAGTCTTAGCCGTGAAGAGTTTTGGTGACACTGGATCGCCTTGACGGACTCCTCTTCCTATTTTAATTTCTTCACCCTCTCTGTCCAACTTAATTTTGGCCTTGCTGTTTTCATAAACGTTTTTTAGGATTCTGGTGTATTTGATTTCAACTCCTTGGTTTATTAGGGCTTGCCAGATTTTGTCATGTTCAAGTGAGTCGAAGGCTTTGCTATAATCCACAAAACAGCAGTAAAGGGTGATATTGAATTCCTTTGCTTTTTCAAAGAGTTGTTTAACCACATATATATGGTCCAGGGTTGAATATCCGCTCCTAAATCCTGCTTGTTCCCTCGGTTGACTTTCGTCGAGGATCTTGGTCATTCTATTGAGGATAATTTTGGCGAAGATTTTGTATATATTTGACATCAGGCTAATGGGGCGGTAGTTGTTAATGTTGTTTTTGTCACCTTTTTTGTGTAATAGTATGATTGTCGAAGTAGTCCATTGATTTTGAAAATATACTGTATAATAAATGATATAAAACTATTGTGAAAGATTCATCTTATCAGTAGAATATAAGAATAGTAGAAGTGATAAATTTTTGCTCCAATAAAACAATAGTGTATTATATTTCTATGGCGGATCTCTATTGTTTCCCAAATAGTTTTAAGTCATAACTCATAATGTATTGTTTGTCCGAATTTTCGTTAGTCATAATTGGTTTTTTCTCAGAAACGCGTAACTTTTCAGGATTGCCATAAAACAAACCTAACCTAACCTACTCGTATCTATAGAATAAACTTAGGAAATTCCTGAAAAGTTTATGGTTTCAGTTTTATGACTAACAACAATATGACAAACAATACATTATGACTTAAAACTTTATGGGAAACAAAGGGAAGGAGGGAGGGGAGGGGGGAGGGGAGGGGGGGAGGTGATTCTAGGGCACTTTCCACGATTAAAGTGTCTGCTATTGTACAAACAGCAACACTCCTAACTGTACATTAGTGGACCTTATTACAAAGGGCATAAAGTCTACCAATACAGATACAGATTTTTTATTGGTAAAAAGGTACATTTTACAAGTCATTCGGTAATATACAATATAAGTTAAAAGGGAGGGTGTTTGTATAAAAATATTCTTCCTAAGCTTGTACATTTGATATTTGATGGGCTTTGGGTGAAATACTAGCATGATTTACACCATACTAGGAATTTTCCTCTCTCGCTCGAGCCTTCCTTAACTTAAATATGCATTGTGCTTAAAAATATGCAAAACCCTTTAGAAATCACTAGAGCCAAGTATACTGCTCAAATAAGTAGTAGTTTTAAGGTATTTATGTATGGGCCATTAGTTGCCTGAAATTAAGATTTTCATTTAATTTCAAATGTGAAATCACTGTCACATGTAAGAGATGGAAGAATATGTGTGTATGTATGTGTGTGTGTGTGTGTGGTAATGTTAAATGATGTGCTTCATTTTATGAATTCCCTTTAGCCTTTAGAGGACTTAAGATTCACTAACAACTAAGAATTGTCGCCTTCTTCATAAAAGTTTTAAACAATCACAGTTTGGAAAGCCAAATGTGTGCCTATGAATAAAATACTCTTACTATACTTAGTACTAATAGTTATCGATCATAATAAAATTGTTGTTATCCTTAACGATGAAGCAGGAAAGACAAACTCTTTATTTGACCCATATACCGACAGAACACTTAGGGTCGGTTGCACCGAGCCATTTGTCGCCGTTACCACAGAATAAATAATAGTACTACCGTACAGAAAGGACACTTCCTACAAAACCGAAGTTTGACAGCGATTCAGGGACGAATCATGCTATCGCTTTCTAATGTATGGCACTATCCCTATACCCAGGCTATTTAGGGTTATCGAAATTCAAGTCATTTTCTTATTTGTGGTCGTGCACGTAAAAGGACTTCAAGTTGTGTCAACCCTAATAATTGCTCGGAGCAATACTGAGCCGAACGGAGCTGAGAATGCCCGAAGCCAGGAGTGTCTCCCCACTGACATTACATCATTGGCTAAATGTAATTTTATTGGAATTTTAATAATTAATAAAGCAAAATCTCAGCAGTGAACTAAATACTTTATAGTTCACTGCTGAGTGGTGTTGATCGGTCGGATAATTGCGGTTGGTGCAACTGGCCCCTAACTGACCTTATCTCTTTGCACTAAGGCTTACAATCAGTTGTTAACAACAAAGTATTTACGATAGGTCTTTCATTTTTATTTATCTGACTTTCCAGGTAAAATTGGTGGTGGTAGGTGATGGTGGCGTCGGCAAGAGCGCCATTACCATCCAGTTCTTCCAGAAGCTATTCGTGACGGATTATGACCCTACCATCGAGGACTCCTACATACAACATACGGAGGTCGACGGGCAATGGTGCATCCTCGATGGTGAGACTAAATTCCTCCTTTTTAGGGTTCCGTACCTCAAAAGGAAAATACGGAACCCTTATAGGATCACTCGTGCGTCTGTCTGTCTGTCCGTCTGTCACAGCCTATTTTCTCGGAAAATACTGGACCAATTAAGTTGAAATTTGGTACACATATGTAAATTAGTGACCCAAAGATGGACATGCATTTTTTATAATTTTAAAATACAAAAGAAACGAAGTTATTTAAGAAAATTGCCAAAAAATTACCATTCCCCCCACTTTATCTCTGAAACTACTGGGTGTAAAATTTTGAAAAAAATACACAAAATAGTTCTTTACCTATAGATGACAGGAAAACCTATTAGAAATGTGCAGTCAAGCGTGAGTCGGACTTATGTACGGAACCCTAGAAACGTGAGTCCGACTCGCACTTGCCCGGTTTTTCATTAATAACAAACACGACTTAATTGCGTAGCAAGAAACTGAAAACCGTGAGTGTCGCGTGCCGACGCAATGGCTTCCAATTAAGTAAAGTTTTTAAATATCTTAGCAGCCTGTTTACGTGGACGGCCGGCACACTGCTGCCCACATGGCTTGCCATAACAGAAATTTCGTTTGTTCTACGGCGCTGAGAATGTTCAATATGTTAAGTCTAGTCCAGATTATGAGGTTCAAATGGCACAGTTAATTAGATCTAAATTAGGCTAATTTAGATGTTGCTGTACGGTTACAATCCGTACTTTATGCTTTCAAAAGGGGTCTCTATTGTTTCCCAAATAGTTTTAAGTCATAATATATTGTTTGTCCGAATTTTCGTAAGTCATAATTGATTTTTCTCAGAAACGCGTAACTTTTCAGGATTGCCATAAAACAAACCTAACCTAACCTAACCTACCTACAGAATGACATTACGAAAATCCTGAAAACTTAACGGTTTCAGTTTTATGACTAACGATAATATGACAAACAATACATTATGAGATTATGACTTAAAACTTTATGTGAAACAAAGGGACCCCTTTCAAAAGACGTTTAAAAATATTGTCATTTGATAATTCGGTGTTTGATTTGGACATTCTTTGGTTTTGACATTTTGACAATTCGGTGACGATAAAACATGGCGCCGATTCTCATCGTCTGTTGTCAAATTCAGGGCCTTGACTTATTTTAAATTATCCAAATACAATACCACATTCTTTAGGTCATATGTATGTCCAAAGTGAGAACTTATTCCCCTATTATTTTCCAGTACTGGACACGGCGGGCCAGGAGGAGTTCAGCGCGATGCGCGAGCAGTACATGCGGAAGGGCGACGGCTTCCTCCTCGTGTACTCGGTCACGGACCCGCAGTCCTTCCGCAACCTGCGGCGGTTCCACACGCAGATCCTGCGCGTCAAGGACAGGTAACACGCGGAAGTAGCATATAGCGATCAAGGCTCAGCAATAACAATTACATTTAAATTGTAAATGTAAACCGTCAAGGTAGTTTTTGGCTGGCCAACTTAGATCCCTGGGACTCGGAGTTAAATAATACTTAAAAACTGACGATTTTTGACCCCCCTCCCCCCCTAAAATCATCCAAAAGCCATGCTTCGAATGACCCCGTTTCCTCCTACGACACCATCATCCGATGTCCAGATCTCAACCCCAATTTGAAATGACGTAATTTATGAATAGCCCCCGAGGCATCAAAATGTCCCGGATCCGAGTCACGTCATCTGCCTTTTTATGGCGCAGAGATGATGACGGAGAGGAGCCGATAATGAGCCTTAATTAATTGATACATAATATGAATTGCAGGGACTCGTACCCGATGCTGCTGGCGGCCAACAAGGTGGACCTGGTGCACGTGCGCGCCGTGAGCGAGGAGGCGGGCCGCGAGCTGGCGCGCGCGCTCGGCGTGCCGTACATCGAGACCAGCGCCAAGGAGCCGCCGCTCAACATCGAGCGCGCCTTCCACGAGGTACAGCTTACCGAGACGTTCGCTAGATGACGCTGGACCAACAAGGTGGACCTGGTGCACGTGCGCGCCGTGAGCGAGGAGGCGGGCCGCGAGCTGGCGCGCGCGCTCGGCGTGCCGTACATCGAGACCAGCGCCAAGGAGCCGCCGCTCAACATCGAGCGCGCCTTCCACGAGGTACAGCTTACCGAGACGTTCGCTAGATGACGCTGGACCAACAAGGTGGACCTGGTGCACGTGCGCGCCGTGAGCGAGGAGGCGGGCCGCGAGCTGGCGCGCGCGCTCGGCGTGCCGTACATCGAGACCAGCGCCAAGGAGCCGCCGCTCAACATCGAGCGCGCCTTCCACGAGGTACAGCTTACCGAGACGTTCGCTAGATGACGCTGGACCAACAAGGTGGACCTGGTGCACGTGCGCGCCGTGAGCGAGGAGGCGGGCCGCGAGCTGGCGCGCGCGCTCGGCGTGCCGTACATCGAGACCAGCGCCAAGGAGCCGCCGCTCAACATCGAGCGCGCCTTCCACGAGGTACAGCTTACCGAGACGTTCGCTAGATGACGCTGGACCAACAAGGTGGACCTGGTGCACGTGCGCGCCGTGAGCGAGGAGGCGGGCCGCGAGCTGGCGCGCGCGCTCGGCGTGCCGTACATCGAGACCAGCGCCAAGGAGCCGCCGCTCAACATCGAGCGCGCCTTCCACGAGGTACAGCTTACCGAGACGTTCGCTAGATGACGCTGGACCAACAAGGTGGACCTGGTGCACGTGCGCGCCGTGAGCGAGGAGGCGGGCCGCGAGCTGGCGCGCGCGCTCGGCGTGCCGTACATCGAGACCAGCGCCAAGGAGCCGCCGCTCAACATCGAGCGCGCCTTCCACGAGGTACAGCTTACCGAGACGTTCGCTAGATGACGCTGGACCAACAAGGTGGACCTGGTGCACGTGCGCGCCGTGAGCGAGGAGGCGGGCCGCGAGCTGGCGCGCGCGCTCGGCGTGCCGTACATCGAGACCAGCGCCAAGGAGCCGCCGCTCAACATCGAGCGCGCCTTCCACGAGGTACAGCTTACCGAGACGTTCGCTAGATGACGCTGGACCAACAAGGTGGACCTGGTGCACGTGCGCGCCGTGAGCGAGGAGGCGGGCCGCGAGCTGGCGCGCGCGCTCGGCGTGCCGTACATCGAGACCAGCGCCAAGGAGCCGCCGCTCAACATCGAGCGCGCCTTCCACGAGGTACAGCTTACCGAGACGTTCGCTAGATGACGCTGGACCAACAAGGTGGACCTGGTGCACGTGCGCGCCGTGAGCGAGGAGGCGGGCCGCGAGCTGGCGCGCGCGCTCGGCGTGCCGTACATCGAGACCAGCGCCAAGGAGCCGCCGCTCAACATCGAGCGCGCCTTCCACGAGGTACAGCTTACCGAGACGTTCGCTAGATGACGCTGGACCAACAAGGTGGACCTGGTGCACGTGCGCGCCGTGAGCGAGGAGGCGGGCCGCGAGCTGGCGCGCGCGCTCGGCGTGCCGTACATCGAGACCAGCGCCAAGGAGCCGCCGCTCAACATCGAGCGCGCCTTCCACGAGGTACAGCTTACCGAGACGTTCGCTAGATGACGCTGGACCAACAAGGTGGACCTGGTGCACGTGCGCGCCGTGAGCGAGGAGGCGGGCCGCGAGCTGGCGCGCGCGCTCGGCGTGCCGTACATCGAGACCAGCGCCAAGGAGCCGCCGCTCAACATCGAGCGCGCCTTCCACGAGGTACAGCTTACCGAGACGTTCGCTAGATGACGCTGGACCAACAAGGTGGACCTGGTGCACGTGCGCGCCGTGAGCGAGGAGGCGGGCCGCGAGCTGGCGCGCGCGCTCGGCGTGCCGTACATCGAGACCAGCGCCAAGGAGCCGCCGCTCAACATCGAGCGCGCCTTCCACGAGGTACAGCTTACCGAGACGTTCGCTAGATGACGCTGGACCAACAAGGTGGACCTGGTGCACGTGCGCGCCGTGAGCGAGGAGGCGGGCCGCGAGCTGGCGCGCGCGCTCGGCGTGCCGTACATCGAGACCAGCGCCAAGGAGCCGCCGCTCAACATCGAGCGCGCCTTCCACGAGGTACAGCTTACCGAGACGTTCGCTAGATGACGCTGGACCAACAAGGTGGACCTGGTGCACGTGCGCGCCGTGAGCGAGGAGGCGGGCCGCGAGCTGGCGCGCGCGCTCGGCGTGCCGTACATCGAGACCAGCGCCAAGGAGCCGCCGCTCAACATCGAGCGCGCCTTCCACGAGGTACAGCTTACCGAGACGTTCGCTAGATGACGCTGGACCAACAAGGTGGACCTGGTGCACGTGCGCGCCGTGAGCGAGGAGGCGGGCCGCGAGCTGGCGCGCGCGCTCGGCGTGCCGTACATCGAGACCAGCGCCAAGGAGCCGCCGCTCAACATCGAGCGCGCCTTCCACGAGGTACAGCTTACCGAGACGTTCGCTAGATGACGCTGGACCAACAAGGTGGACCTGGTGCACGTGCGCGCCGTGAGCGAGGAGGCGGGCCGCGAGCTGGCGCGCGCGCTCGGCGTGCCGTACATCGAGACCAGCGCCAAGGAGCCGCCGCTCAACATCGAGCGCGCCTTCCACGAGGTACAGCTTACCGAGACGTTCGCTAGATGACGCTGGACCAACAAGGTGGACCTGGTGCACGTGCGCGCCGTGAGCGAGGAGGCGGGCCGCGAGCTGGCGCGCGCGCTCGGCGTGCCGTACATCGAGACCAGCGCCAAGGAGCCGCCGCTCAACATCGAGCGCGCCTTCCACGAGGTACAGCTTACCGAGACGTTCGCTAGATGACGCTGGACCAACAAGGTGGACCTGGTGCACGTGCGCGCCGTGAGCGAGGAGGCGGGCCGCGAGCTGGCGCGCGCGCTCGGCGTGCCGTACATCGAGACCAGCGCCAAGGAGCCGCCGCTCAACATCGAGCGCGCCTTCCACGAGGTACAGCTTACCGAGACGTTCGCTAGATGACGCTGGACCAACAAGGTGGACCTGGTGCACGTGCGCGCCGTGAGCGAGGAGGCGGGCCGCGAGCTGGCGCGCGCGCTCGGCGTGCCGTACATCGAGACCAGCGCCAAGGAGCCGCCGCTCAACATCGAGCGCGCCTTCCACGAGGTACAGCTTACCGAGACGTTCGCTAGATGACGCTGGACCAACAAGGTGGACCTGGTGCACGTGCGCGCCGTGAGCGAGGAGGCGGGCCGCGAGCTGGCGCGCGCGCTCGGCGTGCCGTACATCGAGACCAGCGCCAAGGAGCCGCCGCTCAACATCGAGCGCGCCTTCCACGAGGTACAGCTTACCGAGACGTTCGCTAGATGACGCTGGACCAACAAGGTGGACCTGGTGCACGTGCGCGCCGTGAGCGAGGAGGCGGGCCGCGAGCTGGCGCGCGCGCTCGGCGTGCCGTACATCGAGACCAGCGCCAAGGAGCCGCCGCTCAACATCGAGCGCGCCTTCCACGAGGTACAGCTTACCGAGACGTTCGCTAGATGACGCTGGACCAACAAGGTGGACCTGGTGCACGTGCGCGCCGTGAGCGAGGAGGCGGGCCGCGAGCTGGCGCGCGCGCTCGGCGTGCCGTACATCGAGACCAGCGCCAAGGAGCCGCCGCTCAACATCGAGCGCGCCTTCCACGAGGTACAGCTTACCGAGACGTTCGCTAGATGACGCTGGACCGGTCAAGGCGGTGTCTACATCGCGCTAACGGTGTGTCGACGTACAATCTATATGTAGTGGTGACCTGGAGTTGGTACATTGCGCGGCCTGTTATGAAATAGTGAGATCTCGCTCGCTCACCTCAACATGCCGTACATTGAAACCAGCGCTACGGTAACATCGAGCAGGCCTTCCACGAGGGTCGAGGGCAGGGAGGGATAAACGTAGCTGCTCCCCCATATAGATAATTTTTTTTTAACTAGAGTCTGTTTGGAAAGAAAACAGTCGTGTAATGTATTGGCGTCTACGAATCTGAGGGTCTACGGCCACGAAAACCGAAATTCAATCCAAAATAAAAATAAATAACTTAAAACAACTAACTAAAAACTGGTAGAATTTATTTTTCTAAGATAGTCCTTAATTTAAAATTAATTAGATTAAAATGAAAACATTGTCCACAGCTCGTCCGAATCATCCGCAAGCACCCCCAGCAGGAAGAGAAAGACCGCCGGCGCCGGAAGTTCGGCAAGTGTACGCTGCTCTGAGATCCATTCGCGGCTAACTTCACGCAGGTACCGTTCGCTGCTCTGAGATCCACGCGTGGCTAACTTCACGCAGACACCGTTCGCTGCTACCTTCAAGCTGTGAGTGCGAGCACAGAACAAATGTGCAAGACGCGGAAAGCAAAAAGAGAATCATGTTTCATTCTCGAAAATGTTACGAAAATTGCACAAGAAATAAAGAAAGTGGGAGTGGAAAAATTTCTTTTCCACGGTAATATTAAAATTTTCCGAAATAATATCATGAGGAAATTTTGCAATTTTGGAAGCTTAATTCGTTGAAAGTAATTTCACCCGAAATTTTAACATGGCGGTTACAAGACTACATAACATAAGATGTCCAGAGATTATTCGACTAAGGGCTACTTGCGCCGTTTATTAACCCGGGGTTAACCGGTTAAATCAGGAGTTACCATGGTTACCATTACAATTTGACACAGGGTTAACGGTTTAACCGGTTAACCCCGGTTTAGTGGGATGGTGCAAGTGGCTCTAAAATAACGTGAGTAGCCGGCTAAAAATAATTTTAATAATTTCTCGGTTCAAGTGCCCTAAGGGTGGTATTCCACCTGTCCAATTTCTTTGTCCAATGTCATTACGTCTCACTCTCTCATTAAGCAAAATGTGAGACGCAATACACATTACCTACACAAAGATGGAATACCACTGTTAATGGGATTATTTTACTTCGATATTTAAAAATTATGTGGACTGTATTCAAACGAAATACGAGACGAGATACGAAACGATATACCGTGGAACTTAGGACAGGCTAGGTCGATTGGTAAAAGCACTCACCTTGCTGAGCTGTAGATGACGGTGCAGCTCTCGGTGGAGGCTGGCGCAGGCTTCTCAGACCTTCGGCTCGTCTAGACTTACCTCGAATCCGAGTTACCTGGACCAGCGTGGACACCGAAACGGAGCAGGAGCAGTGCTTCTTCAACTGATTAGCCTTCCACAATGAGTACACACAGTTTACAGACGAAATTGAATCTTTTAGATGAACCGAGACGATAATATTCGAAAATAATAACTAGCGCAGCGAGATGCGCCCGACATGTTACATTTGCGATACGAGAAGGGAAAAAAAGGGAATATATTTTTTTTTAAAGTTTGAACGATAATGTTGCCAGGCGAAATTATTTTAAGACTACAATCCTTAACATTTTCCGCCCACCAAAATACAACGTATTTTCCACAAGTTTGTACTGTTATTGTCAACTGAGGATAAAATAGAATCGATATGGCTCAGGGTTTATTTTCCTATTACTATATATTTTTTACTTTAATCTAAATCTACGATAAAATTAATACTTATGACTATATGATAGTGAATTAACACTAGTTTTGTAAAGGTAAGGGACACAGTTTAACTATCGGACGTTTAAGTTCGCCCGATTCTGTGCGAACTGTGACAACTCGACAAATCCCGTCACTTCCTGGATGGAGTTGTATCACCCGGCCAATTTTCCACTTCATGGGGCTACATTGCTCATTGACAATGAGCACGAGCGTCCCGACGACAATGTTTTTCTGACCATCGAACCATTTGTGGCGTTGCTGCAATGTGTGCAAATATTCGAGGTGCCACTTGCGCCAGAAATCTTGATGGATCTTTTGTAATAATTTCCATCTCTGAAGTGGACCTAATTTCGCATCTACCATGTTGCTTTCAGGCAATATGGTGAGCGGCTCCAAAGTAAGGAAATGTCCGGGGGTCAAAACTGACAGGTCGTTTGGGTCCGAGCTGACCGGGGACAAAGGCCGTGAGTTCAGCATCGCCTCAATTTGGGTCAAAATGGTATAGAATTCCTCAAATGTAAGGCGCTGAGAGCTCACGACGCGAGCGAGATGTGTCTTTACTGACTTTACACCAGCCTCGGCTAACCCCGAGAAATGTGGGCTGCCGGGCGGGTTAAAAACGAAATTTATTTGTTCTGCACGTGAAGCCTTGGCCATGACTTCTTGGAGCATATTGGATGCGCCAATAAAGTTTCTACCCTGATCCGAGATCAGCCTAGAGCACCGGCCGCGGCGCGAAATGAAACGGCGCAGAGCTGCGAGATATGCCTCTGTGGTGAGCTCTGAGGCCAGCTCAAGATGTACTGCTTTGGTGGCAGTGCATACGAAAATGCAAATATACGATTTAAATGTGCGTAGACCACGGCCCCGGGCCAAACAAGTATCAAAGGGACCAGCGTAATCTACTGCCGCTGACGAAAATGGTTTAATTTGATTAATTCGAAACGATGGTAAGTTGCCCATTATTGGAGGAGATGCCACTTTAGGCCGAGCGCGAAAGCACTTCATACAAGATGAAATAACCGAGTTTATAGCCCTTCTTGCCGATAGAACCCAGAATTCTTGGGCTAATAAATTTTGCAATGTTTGCAATCCAGGGTGCATAAACCGGTGATGGTAATCCTCAATGATCAACGTAGTCAACCTGTGATCACGAGGCAATAATAGTGGATGTTTCACATCGAACGACAGGTCTCCTTTAGAAAGGCGACCGCCCACCCTTAGCATTCCACGCTCATCCACAAACGGCGCCAATTTCCGCATGGGCTTCGATAGAGAGTGGGGTGACTTATCTGTCAACAAGCACCGCAATTCTGAAGCGAAAGCTCGCTCCTGGACATGTTTCACGAGAAAGTGAAGAACTTTCGTAATTTCTGCAGACGACAGGTTCGGATCTGTGATTTTCGACAATGATTTTTGCAAGTTATGCATGAACCGAAAACAATAAGCGAAAATACGCAATATGCGTTGTAAAGACGAGAATCTGCTTAAGATGTTGTCAATCAACGATATATTAGAGTCTGTGAACAAACTATAGATTGTTTGCTCGTTCGAAGCAGCTTGATCTGAAAGGATCTCAGATTGTGGCCAAGATTCTTGAGGATTAGACAGCCAAGTAGGCCCCGCCCACCATAGCGTATTCTGGATTAAATCAGCAGGTAACAAACCGCGGGAGCCGCAATCCGCTGGATTATCCGAACCAGACACGTGGTGCCAATTTTCAGGGGGGACGTTCTCTTGTATGTGCGCAACCCTATTAGCCACAAAAGTTTTCCACTTTGATGGACACGAACGAATCCAAGTCAGCGCGACAGTAGAATCTGACCAAGCGTGGATATCATCAAAAGTGTGAAAATCTTTTAGAGCTTCTGTAAACGAGACAATCAAATCCGACAACAAGACAGCAGCTAACAGCTCACATCTCGGGATAGAACATTTACGAAGTGGGGCCACTTTCGTTTTAGCGCAACAAAGACGCACGACAACGGATCCGTCATTTTGAACGACACGACAATAAATGACAGCACAGTAACCCTTCTCCGAGGCGTCACAGTACCCGTGAAGCTGTAACGATACGAAAGATACAACCATTCTACGGGGAATGGACAACGAGCTCTTTTCTGCCAATTGCGATTTGAATTTACGCCATTCTTGAGCGATAGCGATAGGAACCTCGCTGTCCCAATCGACACCAGAAACCCATAGAAGTTGTATTAAATATTTTGCGAAAAATACGACAGGCGACAATAGACCCAGAGGATCAAAAATACGAGCGATGTCCGAGAGGATCGATCGCTTCGTACAACGACAATCATTCAAGGAGGTCTTGAATGTGAAAGTATCTTCCTTGGGAAGCCACGACAAACCGAGAATTTTTAACGATAACGATAAATCATGGACGTTTTCGACATTGTGAAGTTGACCTTTAAACGACAAGGGAGGATCAACTTCCATCATGTGACCACAACGAAGGTAGTCGTCCATGAAATTGACATAAGCTGTCCGAAACTGAGGATTCAATTTGAATTTCCTCTCTAAATTTAAGAGACGCTTGAGAGCTATCTCACGAGAATTTGAAAACCTGGGTTTATCCTGAGGGTCGACATAAGTTAATGGTACTACCATCCTACCCTCGGGAGTGCGACAATATGAAGTTTCCATTTGGTTTTCACACGACATTTCTAATTTCGACAAAACGATATTTTTGGGAGGATCTACACTTTCCAATTCCCAGAAGC
The DNA here is from genome assembly GCF_963556715.1 of Cydia fagiglandana. Lineage (NCBI taxonomy): Eukaryota > Metazoa > Arthropoda > Insecta > Lepidoptera > Tortricidae > Cydia > Cydia fagiglandana. The sequence continues at coordinate 322,457 of NC_085944.1, read as the reverse complement.
GCTTGATATTATTGTCTAATGATAGACTCGACACGAGATAGCACCTCTGAGTATCACCTTCTGAACCTTTATGACAACGAGAACGAGAAGTGTTAACGTTTATAGGGCACTCACCCATCACTAACCAGCCGAAAACAGTGCGGACAGCTATGGGCTCATCTGCGTTGCCCTTGACAACGCCAGATTGTAGTGCAGCAGCGAAAAGGTTGACGTTAACCAACATGTCTATTGGTCCAGATTTGTGGAAAGATGGATCAGCAAGATCTAAATCCTTCAGATGCCTCCAAGAAGACACATTCAGTGGTTCTGGTGGCATATCATGGCAGATCTTGGGAAGCACGAACGCTTCAAACGAAAATTTGCATGAGGAGTCCCCATTCGAAGGGACTATCTCACAATCGACAATTCCAAAAGTGTCAGTCGATGACAGACCAACACCGTTCACCGTTGGTGAATTATTTCTAATTGGTATTCCAAGTTTTTGAGCGCACTTCAATGTTACAAAGTTACAAGCCGAGGCATTGTCCATCAGCATTCGAATTGGTACAAAATTATTCAATTTATTTTTTATCATCACGATAGCTGTCGAGAATAAACTTGGTGCATTTGCATTATGCACAGCCAATGCCACTTGGGTCGGCGGAGCTGTTGGTTCCAACTCCTTATCTTTTTCGAAATGCAATAATGTGTGGTGTCTGCGCTTGCAGATGCCACAAGTCACCGATGATTTACAATTTTTAACCGAGTGTGATGGCCTACAACAAAGTATGCAAAGTCTCCTCTCCTTAACCTGAGCAAACCTTTCCAATGGCTGCAGTTCCAAAAATTTAGTACAGTTATCCAATTTGTGTCCTGGTGCGGAACACATAGCACAGTTGCTCACTGGCGGCACAAGGAGAGCAGGCTTAGCCTTATTCGACACTGGCTTAGTATACACTGGTTTACTAGATAATGTTAACGACTTACCAACGCTGTTCTCTAATGCCTGGCTCCGCTTTTCAATAAACGAAATTAATTCCTCATAACTGGGAATTTCTGTGTTTGATTCAAGTTGCAACTCAAAAGCTTCCTTACTACTAACATCTAATTTTGACCAAAGTGCATGGAATAACATAAAGTTCCTGTCAGGCAATTGATACTTTGATAAAATTTCTAAGTTTTCCTTAAAGGTTCGACAAACTCTAACTAATTCCGATGCAGTCTTGGACTTCGCCGCCTCACAATTTAATATTTTTTCATAAAATATACTGGCAATCACCCTTTTTTTCTCAAAATGTAATTTTAGTGTGTTATAGGCCATTAAATAATTTTCATCACATAATGGGTAATTTTTAATTAAGTCGAAAGCATGGCCGGTAACACTCGACAGCAAATAGTGCAGTTTTTCTACTGCCGGGATATTTTTACTGTGAATCAGCGAGTCAAAGATCTGGATGAACGACACCCAATTCTCAATTTTCGAATCGAAAGGAACTATATTAATTTTAGGTAATTTAACACTCGAACTTGAACCGCAACTGTCACTTTTATTTAACACTTCAGGTTTTATTTCTGCTAAACGTATTTTTATGGATTTTACCATTTGTTCGAACTGTGATGATATTTCTAATTCACTTGACCTATCACCAGCTGGAATCGCCGAAAGCAATTCAATTTGAAAGGCATGAAATTCACTTTCAAGTTTAATTACATCTTGTGAACAATAACCTTGCAGATCGGAACTCTTTATATACTCCATCCGCACGAACGCATAATCCCGACCTACACGGCTCTTGTCGAAACTTTCGGACGAATCCCCACCAAGTGTCATGTTTATTTTGTAAAAATATGTATATTGAATCACTAAAACAACAACAAAACTATTTGATTCGATAACAATGATAGGTTATGATTTTCAATTGACAATTTGTCAAAAATGACAGCTAAAAGTTGCGTTCAGAAACGTAATTAATTCGACACACAATTTTAGTCCATGAACCAAACGCTCGATAGTTTAACTAACGGAAAAACGCCCAAGCCAAGTGTTTCAATCTTACCCTCCAATGTTTTTATGATTTTACAATGAACAATTTATTGACGAAAATTGATATTTAAAGCGAAAATAACCACGGTCACCTTACAAGTTATCCGGATCGTGGGACCAAAAAATGTTAATGGGATTATTTTACTTCGATATTTAAAAATTATGTGGACTGTATTCAAACGAAATACGAGACGAGATACGAAACGATATACCGTGGAACTTAGGACAGGCTAGGTCGATTGGTAAAAGCACTCACCTTGCTGAGCTGTAGATGACGGTGCAGCTCTCGGTGGAGGCTGGCGCAGGCTTCTCAGACCTTCGGCTCGTCTAGACTTACCTCGAATCCGAGTTACCTGGACCAGCGTGGACACCGAAACGGAGCAGGAGCAGTGCTTCTTCAACTGATTAGCCTTCCACAATGAGTACACACAGTTTACAGACGAAATTGAATCTTTTAGATGAACCGAGACGATAATATTCGAAAATAATAACTAGCGCAGCGAGATGCGCCCGACATGTTACATTTGCGATACGAGAAGGGAAAAAAAGGGAATATATTTCTTTTTAAAGTTTGAACGATAATGTTGCCAGGCGAAATTATTTTAAGACTACAATCCTTAACAACCACCCTTAGTCAGACCTTTAAAATGAAGTAACATTATAGAATAAAAAATTACAGAACCTTCTTGAAACTGAAGTTCAAGACCAAACTATTTGAAACAAGACCTAATTTGCTAAGGCTTAAGGTCGTTTTCCAATTAAACAAATAAAAGAGATTCCTTATTTTGAAAACTTTAAAAAAATGAAACTGCACATAAATAAGAGTTTGTCAATAGAGTCAGACCAAGAATAGTCTGCAGCGGATTTGATAGCCCACGCAGTGAAAGTGTTATTTTAAACGTCAAACTTAAATAAATGACACTTGCACTGCGTGGGCTATCAAATCCGCTGCAGACTTTTTTTGGTCCGACTCTATGTGTAGTTGTGTTTGTTTATGTAAGCGAGTCGGAGAGACGTAAAACCGTTGTAGTTGTATTTGTTGGTTGATCGTAGTCACAAATGCCAAGCATTTATTTATCCAATGCAGAGACCGGTAAAGAATAATGATTGACAATGTCCGTATAGTTGCGCTTCTTGAAAATATCGCAATGTACACCAAGCTGCAAATTTGTCTGGCCACAGTCGCCACTTTATGAATGGATTTCATTAATTATTCATTACATGTCCAGGCTTTTTTGTAGCTCACTGTACTTTATTATTTAACACTACTTTACACGCGTCTTAGGGTGGTATTCCACCGGTCCAATGTCAGTGTCACTCTCTCATTATATTGGACAGATATAATACCACCCTTAGTAATAGTTTGTCTATGGGTATTGAATTATTGCTACGAAATATCGCATTCACTGCCACGGGGCTTACTTGTATGACGGTGAACGCACTTCGCACATGTGCGTCGGGGGCAGTGAATGTGTTAGATGGAAACAATTGAAACGCTGGAACTTTATATGGCGACTACCAATCTTTGTTTTTTACTTGTCTCTGTCCAAAGTCTAGTCTGTAAGCTATATAAAGGATTTATTGAAAATGTATTTTTTAGATATTTATTGCATTTATACCGTTTCGTTCCTATAATTTATTATTAATGTATAAGAACAAATTGGTTTGTATGTATAGGCAGTAGATGTCAGACCAAAGCAAATTATTAATTTAAAACCTAGTTTTTATTTCCAGATATACTAAAATGACAGTTCTTATTACACGACTGCTCAAACAAAAAGAGTGTATTGTTTTCAGCGTTCATGTTTGTATGTATATATTTTTTCTCTAATTTCTTGGAGTGCCCTGTCATTTTAGTATACAATTGGTGCAATATAGCAGGTAAAGATATGTGTTACAGATAGAAATGAATTATGTTTGTATAGTTTTTTTGCACAAAGTATCACTCCAAGGCTGAAATTACCAAAAATATGTAATGATGATCTCTGACAAATCATTCGAGTAAATAGTTTGAGTGTTGCTCTTTCGCTCTGAGCTTGGAGCTGCGAGAGTGAAAGAGATAAAAAGTAAAACTTAGATGTCTACACTTCTGCTGGTATGTTTTATAAAGAAAAAAAAATAGATTTTCGTTAAAGTCTATAAAAATGTAATACGGGTTATTTCAGTTGTACCCAATACACATCACTATTTTAACCCTTTAACCGCCAGAGTCTGATATATAAGACATTACATATCCAGCTCATTTTGCCACAGTCTGATAAATAAGACAAAGATCTGATTTGGTTTTTACAGCACATTTATAACTCCCGTAACTATGCCAACCTTACTCTGCGTGGTACAATTACTGTCGGTGGCGACACGAGCCAGCTCGATCAAAAATTGCTGGCGGTTAAAAGGTTTAGGAAAAAATAATATCATACAAAATCTATCTAAAATGATAACGGACTGAAAAAAAAAATGGATCGGATGAGCTAGCGTGATTATGGGGAGAAATAACATTAACATTTTCAAATTTAACATGGGGTGTGTATAACTTTGAATAAGCGACATCTAGTAGCGAGCACTACTAATTAATTAACTCAATAAATAACAAACTAATGCCAGTAGACGTGTAGACACCGAACTATTTGCTAAGCTTAGGATTAAATTGGGAGCATTTAATAAACGTGGGTAAGTACCTGCCAAGAGTACCATCGCCTAGTGTGAACTGACAATTTGTAAATTCGAGAATAGGCCAAAGGTATGGTGACATCGTTCTAAAACAGGCGTCTCCAAACTTTTTTATTTGAGGGCCATATTGCGCCTCTGAAACTTTTGCGCAGGGGGAATGGTGTCTGGTTGCTGCTGTTAGTGGCGGGCCGGACTGAAACGCGCTGCGGGCCGGATTTGGCACGCGGGCCGGGATTTGGAGACCCCCTCGACCAGATGGCGATACTTTTTGACATTTTACAAATTTAACATAGAGTAATTCGCCAGTTACTGGCCACTTTTAGTAACTGGCCGCCCTAAACGAAAAATGAATTCAATTCTCCTATAGCCAGAATTCATTTTAGTATAAGGTTTCAATAGCTGGCGAGCCTTCAATAACTAGTATACTAAAATGAATTCTATTTATAGGTGAATAGAATTCATTTATGATTTTTGGTGGCCAGTTACTGGCGAATTACCCTATTTGAGTGAAAAAATAAGGATCAAAGTAAAATGGCGTTCGAAAAGTTAATCATTTGTGTCGAAAGATGGCAGTATAAATGTACTGACTACATAATTTACTTTGACAATATCCCTCTAGTCTAAGTTCTCTTTAGTGCGAGTAGTGCGTCTCTTGGTAGGTACCACCCACGCACGGTACATGTAGCACATAAATTAAAACGAAAAGGAATTGAAATTGTTAATAAGTGACTAAGTGTTCTAGTTAAGGTACCCGGCGGCTGTCGGATTTATCTGAGCGGCCACTCTCCTCAGAAATACCTGCACAATCGCCATCGCCATCTGAGCGGCCATGGTGCGCAAAAGTAGCTGAGCATGCACTTTAACGTCTTGGTAATAGAGGCTTTGTTCACATATTTGTGAACACCTTGGCAGCTCCGATATATCTGATGGCCGAACGCCGGGATAGTAAGGTCTTCACATTCGATACGGATCCGCTCCAGTGTGCGTCCGAGACGTAATACGTAACGCTGTCTCGCTCACACACCGAAGCGGACGTATCAGTGTGATATAGTCGGACCAAGCTAACTCTGCAGCATTTGCAATGACATAGTGTCATTAACCCTTTGAATGCCAATAACCCTTATAGAAGTCGTGCCTGTGGCGCCAAGAACACTTATAAGTGCGCGTACGTTGTTAAAGTAACCTTCAACGTTTCCAGTACGATGTATATTTGCCACCTTAAGCACAGAATAAATAATAGTAGTAATAGTACTAGGTACAGAAGACTCACTCTCTAACAAAACGCGTCTGTCACGATCAGCATAGATATGGCCGCTATATAGGTGGCGACAGCGCCACGCGCGGCTTATGGCAAACCCCATAATTGGGGTCGAACGGATGGACTTTTAGCTACCTGTAGCAAAACGACGAAATCGCGGAGTGAGCCACGCCTGCCTTAAGCCAGAGATATTGGCGTATGCATGGCGTTCTTGCTTTTGACAGATAGCATTCAAAAGGTTAATGTCAAATTTCTATGAAAGTATGACGTTTATAATGACACTCCCTCACTTTGTTCCTCCCTCACTTTGTTCTATTCATGGTGCAAAGTTAGCTTAGCCGGACTCTTATCGCGTAAATAGGGTAGAGGCCGCGACACCCCATTGCACATAGCTTTACTAAACCTTGAGGCCCAAAGAGTCGGTGAAGAGATTCAAAATTAGAATCTAACCTGTAAACTTTAAGGTTGTTTTTTGACTGGCAAGTTTCAAACCCCGTGGCATTCGAGGGCTGAAAGCCTGTACATATTGGGCCAATGCTGGCCGATCTAACGGACGCAACTATGCAGAAGAGCCCTTGGAGGATATAACCAAACGAAGAGGCCTTGTCTGTAGTTATCTGTACAAAACTGTCGATTTTTACGGGGGAGGGGCACGTCAAATGTATACGTAAAATAGCTATGTCAGGTAAACGTCAGTCCATGCAATGTGTATGACCATTGGACGCCTATTCTCGACGGAGGGGAACGCCTGTTAATTAGCTACTCCGTTTGGTTATGTCCTCTAACAATGACAATGTTTCAAAAGTATTTTATTTTTGTTGTAGTTTTTTGTTATTGTTTGTTTTGTGGCAGTGCCGTACCAGCAACAGTTTTAACGCATACCTATGCGTCCTTTAGATTAGTCAAAGTTAACTCAAAGACCGGCTTACTGTACGTACGTTAAGCACAAATGCCATTTCAAGACTTATCCCATTGTAACAGGGATGTAGTTTGAATGGCAACGCATAACCCCTGTATTTAGGCAAGTAGCGTAGCACAGAAATATTGTACATTGTTGTTAATCTATGTTTTATATGTTGTAACATACAATAAATGTAGAAAAGTATAACTTGTTTTTTTCAGACTAAGAACTCTTTATCATAAATCGCTTTTATACACCCCTTTTATTTTTGAAAAACCTATGCCGATAAATCAAAGACACCCCACACTGAGGGGTTGAAGTTAAAAAAAACCGGTCAAGTGCGAGTTCGTTAAACTCGCGATACCTATATATTAGCAATATTCAAAATTACTACGTTTTCGAAATTATCCCAAAGCAAGCAAGCTGATAAGCATTTGGCGAAGTTGCGATAGGATGCATACATATCAAATGATGTTTTGGAACCATTTTTTGTAATTCAGTCATCGATGGCGATCACATTGCTACACTAACATAATTCTAGCTTATTTTATATCATAAGTAAGTACCAAATTTTTAAGTTGATATTTAATATTATTTGAAATGTATTGTCACCCTATCATATTGTTTTAGTCTAAAGAGTTTAAAAACATCTTTCCAAAGTAATAGGCATAAATATAAACTAAATTATGCAAATTATGCAATTAGTTGTCAATTCGTCATTGTTAAATTCCCCGCCAGAGCAATGGCACTTGACGTACAGGGTCAATTTTCAAATGAGCATTTTTTCTGTCCCAAAGCTAATATAATATTACAAGTACATACATTGAACTCCGTAGCGTATCTTAGATATCTCTTTCTTTCTATCACTCTTCCATACTAGTGCGACAGTGACAGTTGCATTTCATTCGCTACGAAGCATCCAACGATTGCACGTTGGCTACGCACCCATCAGGCTAGAAACATGGCCGCGCCTCCTGGGTTTAAGCTGACACGCACACATAATATGCGTATGGGCCTGAATTTATATTAAGACAACTAAACATAAGTTGTCAGTCGGCTATTAGTGGTGCCAAGTGGTGCGCTAGCGGGGGGTCGTTTTGTCTCGATTTTCACAGGGTCTTATACACGAACATTGTGATATTTTTGGTTTATATTTGATAACTTTAGTTTGATTTTTATTTTTTTGTTAGTAAAAAAATGTGTGTGTATTGATAAAACTTTTGTAGTAGGTACTGACAAAAGGTACTTTTTTCATACAATTTCCATATTGGGAGATAACTTTTCCACTAACTAAATTTTAACATATTACTTTGATTTTGATGTCATTCGCTTCATCATAATATTCCAGGTTTCACTTTAAAAAAAAGGGAAAACCTATATGTACCTAAACCTATTATTTTTTATTATATTAAATCATGGATTAAAAATCATGGAAACTGGAAAATATTTAGAAGTAGAAAAATGTTTTCTCTTTTTGTATGGATCACGTGCTATACCTGAGTCCCTCATAAGTACGAGTATGTATCAAAGAAAATCTATTAGAGACAAAGTAAATCCCACCAAAAACATGTTCATGTAAATGTTGCCAAGACGAAACCATAAGGCTCGCACTATCAAAAAGTTATCAGATCTCTTGTAGAGCCAAGCTCCTAACTCTACAAGCTTCACAAACTCTACCTTAGTCAAAATAATATATGTGGCTAATAATAAATATAATCCAAACTCAAATTATGAGGGTTCAAAAAAACGACGAAGCGCTTCGAGAAAAGGTAATGGTGAGTGTAGTGCCCGTGCTCTTCGCATTACTCGTCTTGGCGGGGGCACTGCGTTTGCGTTGCCCCCAGATTATGTTAGCACTGTAAATTTACTGACATCTTTCGACAGTGTGGCGAACCTTTTTCGGTTGCTTACCTCCGCCTGCGAAGCAGGCCGCTAAGTCAACAATGATATATAGGTGTCACTTTAATTGTCGAAGATTGATTCTTGTAATGTCAGAATAAATATTAATACGCTTTAATTTTACGTGATTAATTATTTCTTTGATCCTAAAATAGGAGTCCCACAACAGAACATTCAAGCTGCTAGAACGCCATTTGACTTTGATCCTTATTCTTTCATTAAATATTACTATTAAAGCCATCTCCTCCTCCTCGCGTCGGTTTCCTCAATGCTGAGGGTCGTGACCATCTAGTCGTTATACTATTACAAAATACTGCTACTTTTATCTGCTGTCTCGTGAAGAGCGTCGTGTACGGGGGTGTCCAGGGCGGTGCGGACCTGGTCAGTCCAACGTATCGGGCTTCTGCCCCTAGGTCTGTTTCCTTCCACTTTGCCAGTGACCACTAATTTTTCGAGATTATCGCTGCTTTTCCTGGCTATGTGTCCGAAGTACTCCAGAATCCTTCGTAGGCAGGTGGTAGAAAGCCTCGTCTGGATCTTGAGCTCCTGCAGAATCGATACGTTGGTGTCATGGTATAATAATATACTCCGCCTGGTACTCTCTTCCCGTCTTTTCTAGGTCACCTGACTGACACAAGCCTACGTCATCATGCGACAGCGCTATATGATAATATGCGATACCGCTATATGTATCGGCCATGTTATTGTGACGTAGGCTTGTGTCACTCTGGGAAGAGAAGAACATGTTTTATTAGACTATGCGTTGGTGCGATGTGCTGTCCAGGGAATTCCCAGCATCCTGCGCCAGCACCACATCTCAAAAACATCAATGCGGTCACGGTCGGCTTTCTTTAAGGTCTACGTCTCTGCGCCATATGGAGAACACCAAAGTGCGCACAAGGTTGCTCTTGGTTTTCAGGGTGATGCTCCTGTCCTTCCATATCTTTTGAAGCTGCGCCATAGCTCCTTTTGCCATCCCATAAAGCCATCTATTCTACTATAATAGGCCAAAGGTATGGCGCAATCTTTTCGAGTGATGGCGCCATAACCTTCAGCCTACTCTCGAGTAGATGGCGTAAATATTAATATTTAACAAGTTAACACATATCAGTGAAGGAATAATGATCAAAGTCAAATGGCGTTTAATGGCTCCTCTACACGTTGGCCCAACCTATTGGTCCAATATGTTGGGACAACGTGTAGAGGGGGTATTGGTGTCGGTTGGCTTTTGGCGCGCGGGATGGCGATGAGTTGGCCACGGTGTCGGTTTTTCGGCCGCACATCAAAGGGATTGGCCAACCGATTGCAGTACGCATCTACACGTGGCCCAATCGGCAGTGCGTGCTCGGACGCGGTCGAGGGTGGACGTTCATGCTTTTTGTGTTTTTTAAAATTAAAAATGACGAATACGTGGCCATGTGTAGTAGCGTTCCGACCAAGGCACGGCCAACTCATGGGCCAAGCGTTGGCGGAGCGTATGGCCAACGTGTAGAGGAGCCATAACAGTTTTAATCGTCGTCGTCGTCGTTACGTAAATGTATATATATACTGTAGCTACATAATTAACCATGAGACCATGACAGTAACTCTCTATTTCAAATTCTCTTTGTTTATATTAATAAAAACATATGTAAATATTCACTTTATTTTATTGAATGACATAGACATGAGTGACAAAAGACAATTCGTCGTTATTGTAAACAAAAAAAAATTGCTTTGTGGAGCCGTTCTTATATAAATAGGTAGCTACTAAATAATAATACGTCTTATAAATAATGAATCAAAACACATTGTTCATAATATTTTACAACTTTACCTTGACTTTTAATTTTTTCTAAGTTTATCACGAATTTTACGGTACCTACCTACATTTTCTTAGCTGTCCAGAATACACAAAAAAATGACAATCAATACCTTTAAAATAATAATAATATTCTTTGAGATTACTTGCTTTTGACGCCGCGCGCCCATCGCGTACAAAATCACACGTGGAGATAGGTAGGTACTACAGTTCTGCAAGCAAGGATATTATTGTTACTGTAAATTTTCTCTTAGGGTTCCGTCACCAAAAAAGTTAGTGAACCGCTGCCTTAAACCGTGCTATTGGTGAAACAGAACTACTGATGAAGACCTGGAGGCAACTCCAAACTTACAACTTTTGATATCAAAATGATGTCACTTGCATGAAAATTCGAACCGGCCTCCAGAAAATAACTCCTCAATGACAAGTATTTTACGCTCCAATTACCTACATACCTAACGATGGCATTATATTACGTAGATTTTGTTTTGTTTTTTTGATGTATTTTTTTGTTAAAATCTACATAAGCTTTCGAGTTACAGATTTTTTAAACCACATCAAAGTTTTAGTAACTGAGATTTATTTATTTGATGCAGCAATGCAGTTATTAGCATCAATACTGCATTTCAGGGCAAGAATGTAATTTTTTTTGCAAGGTAACTTAATATACTTAATATAATTGTACTAACTTTTCAGAATGATCCTGTTGGCGTGGCTCCTTACGATGCTGGTGGTTTTTATATATTACTGCAAAGACGACATCTATAATACCACTTTACTTCAAGGTAATAAAAAAAAATCTTAGGTACCAGTATACAGGGTGCAATCGTTAAGTGTAGCCAGGTTATAATTCCGTAAATAAAACAGATATCAGAAAACTTCAAATTGATGTCGAAAGTGCGTTACCCAATGAGTAAAATTACATTAATAACTTTTTAAAATAAAAGCAGAAATATCCCAAACATTAACTTCAAATCCTCTCATACATTTAGTACGACGACTCATTCCTCAAAGAACGTTGATGTCGCAAGAGATAAAACTGCTTGAGATTCATTATTATTTGCGATAATAAACTGTAATAAAATAATGAAACTACCGTTTATGAAAGAATAAATCTAACTTTTATTTTTTAATTCTAAAAAGTTCTTTTAGAAATATTTAAGAGGGCCCGTCAATGTATCGCATAAGAAGGGCGTCATTTTGAGAAACTACTGTAAACACAAAATGTACTTCCTTCAAAAATAAATGTTAGATTTATTATTTCATAAACGGTAGTTTTATTATTTTATTACAGTTTATTATCGCAAATAATGAATCTCGAGCAGTTTTGTCTCTGACGACACCGACGTTCTTTCAGGGGTAAGTCGTCGTACTATTTAACGATATACCCTGTATTATCGACACCCATTCTCATATTTTAAGTAGATTAGACTATACGGCAAAAGCCACTAAGGAAAGTTTTAAGTAGACTAAATTGAGCAATAATTGCATCAAATTGAGTCTAATTTACTCTACATCATAATAAGAAGGACATACATCATAGTAATCGTATAATAATAATGTTTTTCAGATGGTGACACCAGTGATTATATCATCGTAGGCGCCGGAGGAGCTGGGGCACCAGCGGCGGCTCGGTTGGCGCTTGCTGGACATGATGTGTTGCTGGTCGAAGCTGGAGGCGACGTCAGCTACTTTAGTAAGGTCGCATATTTATTACAAACGGATTTTTTTAACAAGAAAATATTTTTCTTCTCGTGACTTAAGATTTCGTAAACCAAACTATAATTGCGTACTTTGTACATGGACTCCCAACTCAACTATAATATTTATTTTGATAGATGTAGCAAGCGGGAATGTTCCTTTAACACATTCACTGCATGCGACCGGTTAGGCGGGCAATTAAGCGAAGTACAATTAATAAAAAAATATTCGAAAATAAAGACAAAGTGTTATTTAAGAATAGTGTGGTAATCTCACCAGTACTTTCGAGTGCATAATTTGCACGAGCACACAAAAAAACCGGAGCGTACGTAATTTATGTTCTTAAATACGTCAAATAACGTAGAATGTATAATGAACAGCCTTGCCTATTTGATGACTTGGCTTACGCACAAATAACTTTAGTTGTCTGTACTTGCAACCTGGTCTTAGTGCTGTCTTAATTTTTCTTACAGATACCTGGAATGGCCGTGACACTGCTGGGATCAGATATGGACTGGGCGTACCCCACCATTCTCAACAACATCTCCTGCCGGTCCTCGTTGGACCAGCAATGTCGCCTCAGCTGCGGCAAGTGCCTCGGAGGCTCCACCACTATCAACTATATGATGTACACCCGTGGCAACCCACGCGATTACGACGACCTAGGCATCAAAGGCTGGTCCTGGAATGATATCGTGCCTTATTTCTTGCGCTACGAAGGCTTGGAAGAATTGCACAGACTTCCAACTACTTCTATCCCCCATCACAACACCGCTGGTATTATGAAGTTAGGTTTTTTTACAGAATCTGGAAACCCCTGGCATTCAAGTATAATACAAGGTCTCAAAGCTTTAAATTTTCCGTTCAACTCCGATATGAATGGTGACTCGCAAATAGGAGTGTCGCAAGTCATTGGGTACGTGCACGAAGGCGAGCGCATGAGCACGGCCCGTGGATACCTAGCACGCGACGATGTCAAGAGAGTACTGAAGATCGCGAAGGACACGCAGTGTACCGGTGTCATCTTCGACGACAACAATAATGCGATAGGAATAAAGGTTGTGACAAAGAATAGGAAAGGAAATAAGACATTGCGACTCTACGCGAGGAAGGAAGTCATTCTGTCAGCGGGGACGATTGGAACTGCACAGATTCTGATGCTTTCTGGCGTAGGACCGGCGGCTCATTTAAATAGTTTAGACATTCCAGTGCGCGCCGACCTACCCGTAGGCGAAAACATCAGCGATCACGTGCTGCCGCTAATGTACATTCCGGTACATCCAGGCTTCGCCGCTCGGAGCGGGGATCTATTCAAACCCGTGAGGGATATGGTAGAGTGGTTTATCTCGCGCGGGGGACCGGCGGCCTCCAATGGCGTTACCGACGTCACTGCGATGTTCAATTCTCACTGCTACGATTTCGATAAGCGTAAACTCATTCACAATAGCTTAGATTGCGAACTTCCAAACCTGCAACTGATAAATGCATTCATAGAACACCGGCAGATACAGGGTCTGGAAGTTCAAGTTCAGAAATCATCAGGCTTAAGCATGGACATAATACAACAGCTTCAAGTCGCAAACCAACACCAGGCTATACTTGTGACTTCGCCCGTCGTGCTCCGCCCGTACTCGCGCGGCACCATACGGCTGGCCAGTGCCGATCCTTTAAAGCACCCAGCTATTTTTCCAAACTACCTGTCGGACGAGCGGGATGTCCAGGAGATGCTGTGCAGCATTAAGATCTTGGAGCACCTGGTTGAAACTCCGGAGTATAAAGCATACAATGCGTCTATCCTGCGCTTGAGGTTGCCGGGCTGTCCGGATTTCTCGTGTGACCGTGAAGGGTACTGGACTTGCTACATCCGTCACATGACGTACTCGTCGTTCCACGCGGTGGGCAGCGCGCGGCTGGGGGCCGTGCTGGATGAGCAGCTGCGCGTGCGCGGCGTGGCGCGCCTGCGCGTGGCCGACCTCAGCGCGCTGCCGGAGCTGCCGCGCGGCAACACTGCTGCTGCCGCCATTGCCATCGGCGAGCGCGTTGCTGACTTCATCTTACAAGATGCTGCTTCATAACGCCCCGTTAAAATCCCTTTTCCCTAAGTTGGCGAAAAAAGGGTTGAAAGCATCTGGAACGAAATTTTTTGTTGTAGTTTCTTTACTTAACAACAATACGTTGTATGATCTTGAGAGATTCCTGCGAGGTGGCTGCATCAAGGGTTAGTTACAGAAGACGGTGGTCTTGGACGGAGGACGGCACGGATAGTCCGTTCGGTTCCTCTCTCTGCGACCCTGACCACCGGCAGCTTGCGCCCTGCCCTGCTGCTGGCGGCGCCCTAGGTTTTTTATAATGTGTTTATAAGTATTTTGTATTGTTTTTTTATTTTAATTTTATTATACTCATATTGTGAAATACCTAATCTGAGACCTAAAATGAATAAAGAGAATAAGGTTAATGAGACATATGGTAAAAGTAGTTAAACTTAAAAAAAAATGAAAAATACGTATGTACCAGTTGACCGCTTGTTTAGTAAAAAGCAGGCAGAAATAGGTTTTGGAAATTAAATTATTTAAACTGGTAATGATGTTACTAAAAAAAATAACCAAGCCCTACGGTGGCGGAGGACGGATTACTGGAGGGCTTGGTCACATTTTCTATATTATACCTATGCCATCTATTTCAGTTGATTCGTTTACTTATATAAATATAAATGTATAGTCGTGCGTGGGACTACTTAAAAACACCAAATCAAAATATTTTATGAAATTATTTTATTCATTGATTTTATTTTAATATTATTGTCCCCCTAAGTTATACCTATAGGTAATAATATGTTGAAATATATAACTACACATTTTCAGCTTAACTATCTTGCCGAAGCTTATACCTGTCCGTTACAGTCAAGATTACGGCATCCAGATTCCGTGATAATTAGTCAGTCAGGTTCACCCGTAATCCAGGGTCTCCTCGTGACCTGCCTACGGTAACAATGGTAGATAGTGTTGGGAGATACTCGTCTTTTGAGTTTAAGAACTCATTTAGACGGCGCGACAAACTCGCACGCGAGTTTCATTACATTGCGGTATTTCATGAGTGGCTGAATTGGATGTAGGTACTTTTAATCTCAATAGTTCACAGTGTACCTAACTAAATGAATGACGCCGTCGCGGACGCCGTCTAAATGAATCTTAAATTTGAAGAACTCGATTATATGAGACTCTTCACTAAAAAAATTTGTAGTTGTTTAAGGCCCGCATCGGGTCCTTTAATGACTCTTTTTAACGTAGTTTATTGACTCTTTAGCGCAACTCAAAAGGACTCTCAATAGTCTCAACCTCCAAATAAAAATTCCGTCAACACTTTTGTTGATTTTATCTAAGTACTTACTAATACGAACCTAACCCATGACTTTTACACGAAGACTTAACTTTCTTTTAGCTTAAACAAGTAACAGTATCTGCCCTGGGGGGCGATTTTAGAATTTCGTTCAACAATATCTCCAGTACCAAGCATTTAAATTCTACTAATAGAATTGAAAAAGAGCGGTCAATAGCACTTGATTCCCAATTTCATCGGTCGTATTTCCATATCTAGCATTTAGCTGGTTTCCACCGATTTTTGAGTGAGGAAATCGAACGCTCGAAATTCAATAATCGGCCCACTGGTGCCTCTTTTTTAAATTAAGTGAGGAAGACACTTTGTGGTAAGCTAAGAGAACAAACACGGCTCCTACGCGCTGAGTTTACAATTATGCTAGGCGTAAATTATTAACTATACGAGTAAGTTTTAGCATCAACAACTTAATCACGAAAATAACTCGAGGTTCGACTTAATTATACGAGTCTAAAAAACACAGTCAAGTCTTAGAAGAGGAGTCAGAGGACTCAAAGGACTCGGAGTCTTGACCAACACTAGCAAGAATCTACCGTTACCTTACCTTACAATACAAGCGTAAGTAACATTCTAAAATCATTTGATTGTGTACTATATTTCCATGTAATAAAGCCCAAATTCAATGCTTTACCAATGTTACTTGGTATGCGCGGGCCAGATGATACACAACTTAATTAATGAAATAATTCTGGGTACAAAAACGTGTTTAAAATGTAAAGTTTAAAACAAAGGAAGGATTGTTTACAGGTAGCCAGAATTCATCTCATTTATGAGTATAAGTATTCTGTGTTTTAGATTAAATTGTAGTTACAAATACTTAGAAATATTTATGGTACAGTCGCCATCAGATATATCGGAGCGGCCAAGGCGTTCACAATATCTGAACAAGCGCCTTGACAACAGAGGCGTGTTCAGATATTTGTGAGCGCCTTGGCCGCTCCGATATATCTGATGGCGACTGTAAGTGTTTCTAACTACAAACTGTGGATCATATGTGTAGTTATTTTTCCAAAATAAAATGAATTAAACATAATATGTTATATTTATTCAATTCTCGTGGTCTCGAACGCTACACAGAATTCGAACCATTGTCGTGTGAAAATAAAATGATTTCGATAGGATCCGTATAGAATCGATTCGTTTAAATAACAAAAGCTTTTCAATTTCCGTGGGTACTAACATATTTATTTTATTCCCTTTTGGACTGCGGAGTTGCGGAGTCGCGTATAAAAAAGCGTATCGACGTATTGCGAATACGTTATATTGTGTTACTCTCAATGTATAGTCAGCAGCAATGGTAGCGTTTTAAAACAACGCGCCAGAAGCATCTCTCACTTTTTTTTACTATTTTGTTTATTTATTTATTTATTCAGGAACAAACAGTCATACATTTATTTTGATATTATTTTAGGAGTTTTTACACAAATTGAATAATGCAGAAATCGCGAAAAAAAAATTGGCTGGGACATCCCATTTCTTTTTCGATTTCGGAATTGGTCCCGTAGTAAAAGTTTAGTATGGTCTATAATATAGAGCCGCTACGCTATGGCTGGTTGGTTAAAATTTCACCCTGTATTTGGCCCTCACAAGTTCACAACCCTAAAATTGTATGCAGAACACAGCCGCAGCCGCAATAGAATCAACGTTTACGCAAACTCTTAAGTAAACCCACAAAGTTCTAACCAAAGTTCTAATCCCTTACCAGGGATTCTTTATCCTTTACCTTGCTGACAATCAAAACTCGAAGTTTATATCCATCTCTATCATACATTATTCGAGTGACTTAGACAGAGATAATTTTCGAGTAGTTCGTGATACTCGACTCGTGATACGCGAGACTCGACCGACGATTATTTGCGGTTGAATTTGCTTGAAGACAAGGTTTTACTACTTCTTTAAGTCTTTAATGCCTTGATAATCTAGCGTTAAGATGTAGGTACTCCTATATTTGGATACTGACTGATTGATATTGAGTGAACTACAGTATTTATATGCACAAAACGATTTAAAAACAACTGTATAAATAACTTGCTACAACACTGACGCACTGCATTGTATGGCACAGACAAAACATCCTCCAGACTGAGCATAGTCCCGCTACCCCCTCTGGCACGCATACGGTAATTTTACTCCATGTTCGAGTCGAAAGTGTCTTTGTGTGACGTCCGTGTCTTTGAACGGACCAATCACGGCACTGGACTTCGCTCACCTCGTCCCGCGCACCCCCGCATTTTTGGCATCATCGTTTGCATGAAATAATTGCTCTAAACTCGGTCTAGAGGATTCCTAGTCTATGTTGTATGGATATCGTAAATTCTTTGACTGCACTATACCTACTATATGTTTAGGTAATGTTAATCGTTGAACAATATTGTTACTAGCGATCCCACCGGCTTCGCACGGATTTACACGAAACCTTTACCGTACGGCCCGATTCGAACTCTAACATACGTCAGTTAATAATTCTAGAAACGATATGGGTTAGATATGTCAGTGTCAAATGTGAAGTATCTTCAAACAAAAACGTCACCTTTGACACTGACACATCTAATCCATATCGTTTCTAGATCTATTAATTGACGTATCTTAAAGTTCGAATCGCGCAGGTAATCAAATTAAACATTAGGTGGGTGTTTAATAAACACCCACCTAAACTACCCACCAAAATTTTCGAGACTCACTTTATTCATAATATGAAGAGATTTTAAAGAGTTATATCATAACTCTTTAAAATCTCTCGCGTTTTGTATACATATTTAATTAGGTACTTACTCTATAAATAGGTGAAAATCGCATGAAAATCAGTTCAGTAGTTTTTGATATTATCGCGAATAAACAGACATACAGACAAACAAGCACAGAGGGGGACTTTGTTTTATAAGGTGTGGTGATACCTTTATTCGATGCAAACCCGAAGCGTAACTTTTCAATATCAACTAATGATAATAATGTAAATAATGTTCCCAAATAATTAGTCTTGTAAAACTGGTATAGTCACCTGCAATAAAAAAGTAACATAACGAAGGCCGCAGCAATATCTGTCAAAATGTTATTTGTAGCGCAATAAAAGCGCGTCAAATATTTTTGCAGGCTTTGTAGTGTAACATATTATTGCAGGTGACTGTACATGAATTCTTATTCCGTGCTTTGCACCTGTGTACATTTGAAATCGTCATAAGTACGTTTACAAACAGAGTAAATTATATGTTAAATCAACTGAAGTGAAATTAAAAGTGTTGGCAATGGCAATTTTCAGCATATTGTATTCTGTCTTCGACGACGTTATATGTAGTTACATTTTCATCGCGGCCATAATAGCTGTAAGTACCTACCTAATAATTTTCAGCTAAAAGTGCCTAATTAGGTACAGATTTTCTCATTTAAAAACTGCTTTGGAACCACACCAGTTATATTTATTTATAAATAGAATATTAAAAATTCAAATGATAATGAAAGTGAAGTGTCTGGGTTGAAAGGTCAGATGGCAGTGGCTTTCATAAAAACTAGTGCCTGCGCCAATTATTGGGATTAATTACCAAGCGGAACCCAGGCTCCCATGATCCGTGGTATAAATGCCGAGATAACGCAAGGAAGATGATGATGATTTCTGTACTCAAAATATTATTGTGTGCATGTCCCCCATCTTTAAAAAAAGATCACAAATCAAATGTATGAATTAATTTTTTTTTTTTTTTTCTCAACTTAAATCTGCAATCGGCTGTTCTAGCCATAATCAGATGGTTTGTTTCTTTTTTTTTTTTTAGGTTGTTATTTAGGGTGG